>NW_019719375.1:0-77924 GCF_002891405.2 Cryptotermes secundus | reverse complement strand
GCCCGGTATCGGGCCCTGGCAGCAATTATACCTGGCCCTCGTCTTGTAAAAAAAGAATTTACCGGGCTGCGGTCTGATAAAAGTTGTGAACCACTGCTGTAGATCAACTATAGAAGATTTAAATAATTCATTGTGGTGAAGATTCATAATGTTAATATATATAATTAATAATAATTCATAATAGCACCCCATACTATCTCTCTAAGGTTTATTTTAACATTATCCTCCCACCCACGTGTAGGTCTTCCTAGTGGTCTCTTTCCTTCTGGCTTTCCCACCAATATCCTATATGTATTCTTCTTTGTCCTATTCTTGCTAAATATCCTGCCCACCTCATCCTCCTTGACTTGGTCATCATACTTATACTTGGAGAAGAGCACAAGTTATGAAGCTCCTCATTATGCAGTTTTCTCCAGCCTCCTCTCACTTCCAAATATTCTCCTCAGCACCCTGTTCTCAAATACAATCAATCTATGTTCCACCCTTAATATCAGAGACAAAATTTTACACCCATACAGAACCACAGGCAAAATTATAGTTTTGTATATTCTAATTTTTATGTTTTTGGACATGAGACGAGAAGACAAAAGGTTCTGGACTGAGTGGTAACAATCATTACCCAAATTCAATCTCCTTTTAATTTCTTCCTCAGTCAGGTTTTGATTTGTTACTGTCGTTCCCAATTTTTTTTAACTATGTCACATTTTCAAATTTCTACTACGGAGGAGTATCTTGAGCTATTCCTGAGTGAGCCTGTACCCACAACAGTAATTAAGGCCCACTCCATTTCTTTCCACTGCTAGGCCAGCACCTGGTGTCACCATCTAACGCCGGAACTGGACGGCAACTTATATGACACATTGATTCGACGGATAGTCTACTGTAACAGGCGTTTTCTTGAGAGACGATCTTCGGCAGTTAGTGAAAACGTTAGATGAACAGGCCGTCGGCAAAGTCGTCGGTCACACAATTAGAATATCTTACATGAGCATCTGCAAATTTTATATCTAGTAACTAAGCCTATCCTTGCAATTATGTCTGCCTGCGTGGTTAGCTCTGTTACCTATAACCATGCGCTTTTCGTCAGTGGATCTGTACATCCACTCCCCCATACGCCTTCATGGAATAGTGTTTAATTAGTTAAGCAAAGAGACAACTTTACCTTTTACTGTAGTAACATTTTCCTTATTGGGGTTGAAGTAATATGTTTATCAGAGCGGATGTAGTGCAGTCTATATACAACTTATGAAAATGTTGTTGCAGTAATGGGATATATTTATATATTGGAATTAATTATATATGTATTCAATTTTCAGTAATCTAAATACTAATCAGTTGGATTAAAATTTCACATGAAACTCTAAGGGTGGCCGTACATCAACTGCGTCAAGTAAGCTTCAAGATATGAGACAAAAGACCCAGTCTTGCTTCATTCGTGATTCGTCAGCATGAAACTGACGTCAGCATCATGTCTTAGACCGGTGTGCGGCGGTTTTCATATTCTCATTCGTTTCAATTGTGTTTCTTTCTTTGCGTCATGTCGCAGAAATCGTGTTTTGACTGTTACATGTCTTGACGCATGCCGGTGTGCGACCTATCTTAAATAACACCTAAAACAGGGCCTACTAAAAGCAATAATAAATTCTTCTTTCGGGTTTTGGGGTTCCGTTGTTTTTAATCTGCCGGCCACAGTGGCCTCGCGGTCTAAGACATGAACTGTCTTCGCTCGCTCGGACACTGAGATCGTGGTTTCGAATTCCACTCAAGGCATGAATGTTTGGTGTGTGTGTATGCGCTCATTCTGTGTTTGTGTTGTCCTGTGTTTAGCTAGAGGCCTTGTGACGGGCTGATTCCCGTCCAAGGAGTCCTACCCTCTTTGAAAAATGATTACGGAACTGAATGAGAGATCAGAGCCCTGAATGGGTGGAAGAGCCATTTTAAAAATGTTTTTAATCTGAGTCTTAGATCAGCCGGAGATCAGCTATACTTACTAAAGACTGTTTTTAGTCGCTCCTGAAGAATTTCAGTATAGTACTTTAAAGTAGGCTTTGGCTTATTTTATCTGCATCCATTCTAATTCGTAACTCATGAACCAATCTACACTGCATAACCTAGAGTTCGCAATGGTCTCGCTAATATACCAGAAGGTGGTAGACTCGTCCTTATACAAAACACAGCACCCCTCTGGATTAACTTCCACTGCAGGTATTGTTGTGCAAGTTATGTTGAATATTAATGACTATTACTGCATACAGTTTGTTGAAATTTCAAAGGGCAATATGTTAAGAGCACCCTCATCAAAATATTTTATTTATTAACTTCAAAAATACTGAAAAGAGAGCTACAGGTGTTAAGACATTGCATAGCTCGGGCAGTTGGGGCGTACGCTAGCGTAGTTCGTTGTGTCGCTATGCTACAAACTAGAAACGTCGTGGGTTTGGTTCCCGATGATATCATTGGATTCTTCAATTTACCTAATCCTTCCAGCCGCACAATGGTCCTGATGTCGACTCAGGCTCTAACAGACATGAGTACCAGTAATCTTCCTGACGAAAGGCTGACAACCTCACATCTATCTTTGAGCCGATTGTCTAGAAAATGTGGGAGCCTCGACGTCTCATAACACTGGGCTTCCATAGCCTGTTACAGGGATATCTTTACCTTTTGTAACTCAGGAAGTTAGGCAAAAGCTTCTCTCTGAGGAGTCTCGTTCTCAAGTCAGCATGACTTCATGTTATATTCGTGATGGACGAATTGGCACTGAAAGACGGTTTCCTCTGATTTTCTTCTGTTTTCATCTGAAAAGCTCCATCACGTCATCCATCTCTCACCCCCCCCCCTAACACGAGCAATGGCCCTGATTGGACAACAGACTTTCACATCATTAGACTTTAAGTCTGGGGCTTCATCTCTGAGTCCTGCAGTTTGCTGCTTTCTGAATAGGGAAGTTAGTTACTAACTTGATAGAATGACAATACGGATTAAGCTTTGATGCTGTCTAGACTAACTTTCTCGGCAAAGGTGGACATTGTAATACTGCTTTAAGCATACCATCTAGTGTTTCCATCTGTCACGTGTGTAACGTGTACGTATCTACTTACTAACGTACATACAGACCACGCGTAACAACAGAATAACGACAGAAAAGCAAGTCCTCGCCTTTAACATAAAAGGTAAAGCTATCCCTGTAACAGGCTGTTGAGGCCTTTAGGTTTGTGAGACTTCGAGGCTCCCACATTTTCTATAAAATCGGCTCAGATGGTGGTGAGATTGTCAGCCTTACTTGCCGGCCGCCCTTTACTCCCAGGAAGATTTCTGGTACTCATTTCTGTTAGAGGCTGAGTCGATCCCAGGACCGTAGTGGTGTTGGAAGGATTAGGTCAATTGAAATATACACTGGCCTCATCGGGACTCTAACCCGCGACCTCCGGCTTAGCATGGTGCCTCAACCAACTACGCTACCAGGTATAATGGAAGAAGTAGTAGTAATAAGGTAAAGTTATCCCTGTAAAGGGCCGTGGAAGCCCATATGTTTGTGAGACATCGAGGCTCCCACATTTTCGGGCTATTTTTATGTATTAACCTGGTATTTTTACCTGAAAATAGAAGAGAAGTGACTTCGGGCGAGATAGCCGGCATTCATACCATTATAGCTGGGAGGCAATATCAAGCGACAAGCTTACAACGAAGCCTGTCAGAGGTGAACACACTGGGAATAAAGAAAATGAATGCATAGTCGGAATTTCTCTTCCTAGTATTGTTAGCGTACTTAAGTCAAGAAATTTATAATGGGTCTTACATGCTGCTGGAATAGATACAGAAAATAGTATTTTATACGAAACATACATAAATATGGAATACCGAGTCGGATATTAGTGAAATTTACTTATTTAAATTAAGTTTAGGCAATTTAAATTTGGTTTAACCGGTTTCATATATGGTATAATGGTGAGCTTTTATTTAACAATGTTGAAGATCTAATATTTTCTGATTAATTACCGTATTTACGCATGTATAGGCCGCACATTTTTTGCCAAACATTCAAGAGGAAAACTGGGGTGCGGCTTATAATCGAAATATTCGAAATCACACACATTTTTTTCGTCAACGTCGAATTTTCCCCCTGCTGCTTGATTTCCTTGTTCTTGTGCGTAACGTACCACTTGAAGTTTAAATTTAGACGTATAACCTGCTCTTACTCGACCCATGTTTCACTCAGAACTAACCAGGCAAGTCAAGTAAAGGCGAAAATGTTATAACTCTCCCCCGCAATGCCTTTGTTCCGAGCGGTACCGTTATTTTCGCTAGTTGCGAACTTAGGAATGTTAAACGTTGCCAAATTTCGGAATAATTTCTACTCCTGAAATAATATTCCAAGAAAATTATTTTTTCTGTAATTTCTGTCTGAAAATTGTGCTGCGGCCTATACATACGTAAATACGGTATACGTAATTTATTTTCATTCCCCAGACGACGTGAGGCGTCGCATGATTGCGTCTGTGAATTCTTGGATGGACTCTGCTTTTGTCAGAAAAGTTTGAAGACCAACAGGAATATAACATAACTGCACCATGCTGACATCTGTGAACGGAGACTGCATCGTGCCAGAAGTTCTGGCGGGCAAAGGGAAATCTAACGACGTCTTCCAGAACCAAGTGATACCACCTCGGTTCGGCCAGCGAGAACCTGAAGAATTAGAAGGTAAGGCCAGAATGACTTAACACTGTGGTAACATTATCCGAATAGTCAACGCTTCTAACATCAAAGCCTGACACCTGAGCTACATTTGTCTAGTAAATTTGGTCCCCAACGACCTTCTGCATATAACTGAGAATTTTCAGCTCTTCAGTAAAGTTCCCAACTTTTATTCAGGAGGAGTTCGACTCGAACGTTGTTCAGGGAACAGGCTACCTTCATCACTTCTCACATTTTATTTTGTATCATTAATTTGCGTTTGATTTAACATATTTTCCAGTAACTGAATATATCTAGCGCTGAGTAATGAGATAATAGTGACTAATGCATTTAAAAGGGTGTTGAAAGCCGCGGCAATGGCAGAATTTAAGGTACTATCCCAGCATTTATCTGGAGGGACTGAGGAAACCCAAGAAAAACTTCATTTTAGATCGTCGGTGCTCTGGACGAGATTCAAACTAACGTCTTTACAAATATATGTCAGAAACGTATACCGCTTGAGTCAAATTACTCGGCTCATTAAGCTCCCAAAGCAAGCGACCTGCGTAGTCTAGGGGTAACATTCCCACCTCATGACTCAAGGTACGCGGGTTCAAACCCGGCGGAGGTCCGGGAGGGACTTTAAGCCGTGGGTCCCGTATCGTAGATTTACGGCACGTAAAAGAACCTCATGTCTTTAGGAGGCCTCTGAGCGAAATTGTTAGGTAAAACTTTCCCGCCCAAGTAGTTTCCCAACGGGGCTGATAGCACGCACCGTCTACCGGTAGGGGATGGGACAGTAGAAATTAAAGGGGGACGCACAGTGGACCAATACCTGGTCTAAGTGCATGGGGGAAACCCACCCCCTCCAATAACAACAACAACAAGCTCCCAAAGCAAACACAATGCCCTACAATAGGCCACGGCTTATCGTTACATTTACTTTCTGACACATTATTGTTGAGTAGCATATTGTTAGGCAACGACCCGCTTAAGCGTGTGACAACAATAAGGGAAGTGGATGTGTTTTCTGCGTGCTCCGTGCCGAAAGATTATAGAGGAGATTAATTGATTGTGATTGTGTTATTTTTCGTGACGCAGCTCCCTCATACGTGACAGTGTCACAGTGTTGCAGAGTATGTTCTAGGCCGCTTAAAAATATGGAAATATCGATTTTTAACTATGTTAATCCAACAGGATGCTCCCAAGGACATACTTCTTAGCATTCTATTTTATCGCAAAGCATTGTCTTCTACTACCTGCACGACTCGCAGTTTACCAGTTGACAGGTGTAGTCAGTTACTTTTGAATATTAAAACAGCATTCATTGCCACAAAATTGACGCATATTCAAACCAGTACTCATATTATTATTTATATTGTCACATGCACGTATTAGTGACGAAGACGCGGATTTTGATTAGCAATCGATTTATTGGGTAACTGTCAGTTATAACTAGAAAGAATTTTGACACTCCAGATTATTACAGGAACAATAACACTTAAAGCAAAGTCTTCAGCACTTCAATTCTAATCTTCGTTTGTAGCCTCCGGAACTCTGCTATTAGATTCTGTCAGTCCGTTATCTTCGTTAGTCTTATACTCTTCTCTTGGGCCATGTAGAAGTCACAACTGGACTCCACTCCGCAATAGTCTCTCAGTTGCCTTGTACTCTCCTTGAATCTCGAGTGTTATAAATTATTTTGAAAAATTACTATAAGCGTATAATATAAATTGTAAGTATCTGAAACAGACATAAAAATATTTTAACATAAAAATTGTAAGTAAATCGGATAGAGAGGGTACTGTATAACAAGGAATTTCGTGTATTTTGCAAATCACAGATTATTGTTAGATTACTACAGGGCATGTAGCACGAAAGGGGGAGACGAGGAATGAGTATAGGATATTGGTGGGAAAGCCAGAAGGAAAGAGACCACTGGGAAGACCAAAGCATAGGTGGGTGGACAATATTAAAATGGATCTTAAAGAGATAGGATGGGATGGTATGGATTGGATTGATCTGACTGAGGACAGGGACCAGTGGAGGGCTCTTGTGAACACGGTAATGAACCTTCGGGTTCCATAAAATGCTGGGAAATTCTTGAGTAGCTGCAGAATTGGCGGCTCCTCAAGAAGGGCTTAGCTCCATGAGTAAGTAAGTAAGTAATGGGGTCACGATATGCTGGATATATGACCAGGATTTGGAGGAAAGGAATGCGTACAGATTTCTAGTGGTAAACTTATTGGGAGGTGACCACTTGGAAGACCAAAGAGAAAGTGGATGGATAATATTAAGACGAATCTGCGAGAAGTATGTTGTGAGGGTGCACGGCGTTTAATCTTTACTACATGTGCATGTGTGCCTCTAATGACAAGCCACTGCTGTTCTCTTATGTACTGATTTTATACTTAATATTGTAAACTGGATGACCAGATGGTAGCTAGGTAACGGACCGGTACACACCCTGCGATACACGCACGCAACAATGGAACAACGAGGTTATGCAACCCGCTTGTATGCAACGGCTAAGTAAACACACTTACGCGCAGGTGCACGCTGCTGAATAAAGACAAATGTGGTGTTCTTGTCGGGAATTGAACCTCGGTCGTCCAACTCGTAGTCCGTCGCCATACCGACTGAGCTATCCTGGCTTATATATACACTCTAGTCATTACTGGTGCAAATTTCAATGGAAATTCTGGAATGGTAACGTGTGCAAGTCATGTTTCAGTTTTACAATTTTGCAAGCTCATTTCTTGTACACGAACCAAAAGTCCTTGACCTCAGCGCTGCGTGCTGACTTCCATTTCATTCCAGCAGTAGTTTCAAACCTCAGTAAGAACAGTTAACATCTTCAGTCTCTCCTTTTTACAGTGTAAAAAAACAAAATATTTCCATTTTATACCATCAAAAGTTCCTAATTCAAGTCTGGCCGGTCACGGTAGCCGAGCGGTCTAAGGCATGTACTGTCTTCGCTCGTTCGGAAGCCGGGATCGTGGGTTCGAATCCCACACAAAGCATGGATATTTGGTATATGTATGTGTGTATTCTGTGTTTGTGCTGTCCTGTGTTTAGGTAGAGGCCTTGCGACGGGCTGATCACTCATGCAAAGAGTCCTACTGTCTGTAAAATGATCAAAAGTAAAAAACAAACCGTGTGGAGGCGGGGTCGAATACTTTCACCGTAGCCCTGCGAGTCTTAGAAGGCCACGAAAAAGGAACACAGTACATGGGGTATAACTGGGCCACCTTGTTCCTGGGGGGGGGTATAAGTACGGGGAACTGGCTCTCGAAGTTTGGGAAATCTCGAATCTGAGACAACAAAATATGGTCATGAGTCCCAAGGGACTCGGACCTGAGAATGACTGCGCTGACGAGAGGCAGGAGCAACTATGAACGACAGATCCATCCTCTCGTTAGAGAAGACGTTATTTAAGGACTATGACCGCAAGTATTCAAGTGGAAAAAAAATTACTGGTCGTGAGTCTCAAGGGGTTTGTCACCAAGATGAACTGATTGGCGGTAAACCGCCAGTCGTAAAGTAACTCTGACTCTGACTCTGACAGTTCAGAGCAGAATAGAATCGAGTCAGAATAGAGTCAGTCGTAGTTCAGAGCAGAATGGATCGAGTTCTAGGAAATAATTTATTGTGATTACGAGGAATGGTAAAGGAATGATCAATAAATCCAATCATCGAATCCAACCTCCGTTATTATTAGTCACTCCCATAAAACAAGACAATACGTTATTAAACGTTAGCAATATAGTTCATGTTCTCTCTACATTCTGCAATTATCCGAAGTCTTATGTTGTGAAGGAAGTATTTTCATGACTTTTTCGTCTCGTCCTCTTAGTTGAGGAACCTCTAAAATACAGTGGCGAATAGAACTACAGGCGATTGATCTGCCGGAAACAGTACGTAAGGAATGATTCACGAAGACAGGAAGCGCACGTTCCCCAACTCAGTGCGTTGACATTAACATGTCCATGAATTCTCACGAACTGCGACCGTTTGAATTCAATATGAAATGACGTTAAGTCACGTGTCTTTAAAGCGTCAGATGTGTATGACTAACGAAGTGTGACGTTCTAATTACGTATTATTTTCCAGTATCACTGAAGGATGGTGACTCTGAAGTAGAATTTCAATAATTTACCAATTTCCTCGAGCAGGGGCCTTCTTGAGAAGATAACAGTTACCTAGTTAAGTAAAAAAAAAAAAGGCTTGTCTTCTATGAAACCTGAAGATTAATTTTTTTTCTCCCTTGGCACTACAGCCCCAGTGGGCCTAGGCCTACCTCCATGAACTCCGTTCACTTCGGTTTTTCTAGATCTTACACATTCGGTAGGAATCCTTGGGCGAGTGATCAGCTCGTCGCAAGGCCTCTACCTGTACACAAACATAGAAAAACGCACACAAACATCCATGCCCTGAGTGGGATTCGAACTCACGATCCCGGTTTCCAACCGAGGAAAGACAGTGCATGCCTTAGACCGCTCGGCTACCGTGACCGGCTGAAGGTTCATTACTGTTGTTTATAAGAATCTGCCACGGTTTCATAGTTGAACCCAATTTACTTCTTATGGAGTTCAGTACTATAAAATGGTGTCCAGTCTCTTGTCACTTCCTCCGTTTCAGGACTAAATATTCCCCTCAGCAACTTGTTCTCAAAGCCCTTCATGCAAGAGACAAAGTTTCATGTCCATACAGAACAAAAGACAAATTTTCATTTTTGTGTTGCATATTTTGGCGTTTAAGAGAGAGAAAGAAAACAAAATTTTTGTTGAACGATACCAGTCACAGTATTTAATATATTCTTGATTTATTATTAGATAAAATAATGATTTATTATTCACTAAATAGTATTTTCAGTGGAATGAAGCTAAACTCTTGCGTCCCATGGTTTTACAGTGACTAAAGCTGCAGACTTTTCGTGAACTATTGTGAAGGTTCTCTAGATTAAAAAAGCTATTAAAAGCAATTACTTGCGCCTCACATGCACAAAGCTTTGTCTTGGAAGTGTAAGTCTCACTTCCATTAACTTTGTTAATGTAAAACACAAATGTCGTAAGTGGTCAAAACTTAGCCTCTTAGCTTCTTTAGTCATCATCACCACAAACGTCATATCGGTTTGACAGATTATTCGTTATTGATCATACGAACTGCTAAAGTTTCACAGTATCAAATAATACTGTTAAGATCGAAACATGTGATGATACAGCATACTTACTTACTCATGGAGCTGAGCCCTTCTGGAGGAGCCGCCAATTCTGCAGCTACTCAAGAACTTCCCAACATTTTATGGAAACCGAAGGTTCACTACCGTGTTCACAAGAGCCCTCCACTGGTCTCTATCCTGAGCCAGATCTATCCAATCCATACCATCCCATCCTATCTCTCTAAAATCCATTCTAATATTGTCCACCCACCTACGCCTTGGTCTTCCCTGTGGTCTCTTTCCTTCTGGCTTTCCCACCAATATCCTGTACGCGTTCCTCGTCTCCCCCATTCGTGCTACATGACCTGCCTATCTCATCCTCCTTGACTTGATCATTCTAATTATACTTGGAGAAGAGTACAAGTTAAATGGTACAGTATAACCACAATAAAATTAATTTTGACAAATCTATTAATTTCATTCCTTCTAGTTTTATTGTTAAGAAAATTGTAGATGTGTAGACGGCAACTGTATACCGTGACCAGTATGTTGAATTCACATTCATTTTCATAGCCATTTTTATTTTTGCTCAGTTGTGTTCATTTTAAGAGAAAATTTGCATAGGAACTAACGTTAACCTTTCCTTGTATATATACAATATATGTATGTATGTACATGTAGAGTAATGCATACATCATCATCATCAGTAATCTGTCAGACGACAGGTCCTCCACTTGATGCGATCTAGAGCTTTCTCCTTCAAATGACAGTATCCTCTTCTGTCCCCAAGGTCATCCGGCATCTTCTTATGTCTTCTTCCTCGTCTTCTTGTCACTTCTATCCGCACCTCTATCTTTCCTTCAATAACTTTTTTTAGAAGGCAGTTTCTGCGTAAAACATGACCAATCCAATTAGCCTTCCGTTTTCTTATTTCGTGTAGGATATTCCTCTGCTCACTGACTCTAATTAACACTTCTTCATTTCTCACATAATCATACAGTATATATATATATATATATATATACATACAGAGAGAGACAGAAAGGTGGAGGAAGGGGTAGAAAGAGGAGAATCATTTGATAGAGACCTGCATACCGAATTCTTGTAGTTTATTAATATTGATAATTTCTTTCTTGGCTCCTTTTAACCTGTGTTTAGGCAAAACTTGCTAGGAATTAAATAACAGGAAAATCGTCAGAAACAACGACAGAAGAGGTCCTGGACATTTTGTACCAGTGAACAAAGCATTGATTTGTGTAATGTAAAATGTAAATGTCGCATATATTTCACCAATTGCATCGAATGTAAAATGCGCACTTATCTGTGTATGCATGTATGTGTAAACACACGTGCACACGTGTGAACTAGTCTTAAAAAGAACTGTACATAACTACCCATGTGTGGAAATGTAACGTAGTGATCAAGGGGAAAAATCGGTGGGGGGGGGGCCTAGAACGCTCTGGGGTACACGTTACGCTTCAGAAAACTTGTAAATACATCTGCATACGTAACACGTGCCGTAAATTTCCGGGTCATTTAAATCGGAGAGAATATCAAATCACAGAATAAAACAACTGAATCCCAAATGATGATGGCCGTGCATGAGGAATAATTCAGTAAAATTACTTGTATCTCGGTTGTGGGTTGGTTGGGACAACAGTAAAAATGACCAGATCATGCAATGAATTATGATAAATTTAATACTACTAGTGGAAGACTGACGTAGTCGTGGAGGAACCCCATAATTTAAAAATGAATTCGCCAACCAGAATTCCACATATCCGACCTCGTCAGTGGAACTTGCAACATTAATGGAACCGCTGTTCCAAAGGAGAGTTCTTTAACAACACCGGTACTTATTTGGGAACGATTAGGCACTGATTACTAATAGAACATTGGAGCTCTACACTGAGGATCAATTTTTGGGATATTATCCATCATCTTCCACTTTAGTCTACTTTTTTTCTTAAAAAAATAAGACACTTATGATATCACCTTGCTGTCTGTGTGTCCGTGTGTCTGTATAACCCCCTAATTTTATCGTTTTATACGCTGTCTATGGAGTATCAAAGGAAAGTAGGCGTTTAGTTCCTCCCAGAACTTCTTCTTATTTTAAGAAAAGTTTCGGAAATTGGGCTCTGTCTTCGTCCTCAGGCATAAAGTCCCTGTCGATTGAGTTAGTTCACGCTTAGCTTCTGAATTGCAACATAGTGATACCAAAACCCGCAGGAAGTCGTAATACGGAAAGATAATTCTTTGGCGTTATTTAATGACATCGGCACCGAGACTATAAATTACATGAACGATAGGACGATTAATGAAGATGGAGCAGTTAGTGGAATGGAAATTGGCATTGGAAACAGAAGTACTTATGTGAATTTTCTCCAAGTGCCACTTTGTCCACCACAAATCCCACATGACCTGAAATGAGATTGAAGCCGGGTCGAAGCAGTGGGAAACTCATGACTAACCACCTGAGCTGTGGCACAGCCTACATAATGTAATCAAACAACTACTCTCTTGGTCACGTGGGAGTTATTACATAAGCAACTGGATTATGAAATATATATCTCTTGCTGATATTTAAATACTAAGATGAGGGATCTTGGATTAACTAAATAATTAACTCAGTTGAAGCTGAACAGTCACTCAGTCATTCAAGAAGTTAAATGTATGTTAAGGAAACCGAATGTACATTACCTTATTCAAAATAACCCACAGTCCACATGACCCCAAATATTTAAGGTCCATTTTAACATTACCCTCGCCTCTATTCATAGATCTTCAAAGTCGTGTATTTCCTTCCAGTTTCCCGATCAAAACTGTAGAACTGACATGATGTCATCAATACAAGGTGAAACTTAAAATAAAAAAGAAATATTTCCGCAGAAGGGCGTGCGCCGATTTGTAGCATGTAGTCATTTGAAGTGAAAGTGGCAATAACCCTCATTTAATGCACATCTTTGTAAAACTGAGTCTGTTTAATCTAAAATGGCGTACTATGGCTAAATGCTGTATACTCGAACAGATCAGTTAGCTTGGGTTTAGAACTCTTTGCTCATTCCGCCNGTCACAGACCAACATAAGAAATGTAAGATTTGAGGCTTTCACGGCGGTGACTATGAAGAAAGCAGTCTTCTGGGATTTGGCGCCGTGTATATACACGGCGCCAAATCCCAGAAGACTGCTTTCTTCATAGTCACCGCCGTGAAAGCCTCAAATCTTACATTTCTTATGTTGGTCTGTGACTAATCATTCTTGCACAAAATGGCTGCCGTATATATGAACCTATGTCATTTGTTCTGCTGATCAGTGAATGCTTCGTTTAGTTATTTTACGAGCTTATTTCAATTATTCTTTTTCTTATTTTCTTCCCACGCCATTTCAATTCATCTCAACTATGAAATCAGCATTTACTTTTATTTTCGTCCGCCTTTCATTCTTTTTCGTTTTAATTTCTCCCACTTTCGAATGCCTTTATGCATTTTAGTTTCATAACTTGTACTCTTCTCCAAGTATAATTAGAATGATCAAGTCAAGGAGGATGAGGTGGGAAGGTCATGTAGCACGAATGGTGGAGACGAGGAATGCGTATAGGATATTGGTGGGAAAGCCAGAAGGAAAGAGACCACAGGGAAGACCAAGGCGTAGGTGGGTGGACAATATTATAATGGATCTTAGAGAGATATGATGGGATGATATGGATTGGATAGATCTGGCTCAGGATAGAGACCAGTGGAGGACTCTTCTGAACACGATGATGAACCTTCGGCTTCCATAAAATGCTGGGAAATTCTTGAGTAGCTGCAGAATTGGTGGCTCCTCAAGAAGGGCTCAGCTCCATGAGTAAGTATGTAAGTAAGTACTTTATACTATGAATGTAATATTTAATTAATCAGTATTGAATACCGTCCACTTGCGTTAGTTGATCCAAAGGATTAATCTTTTTATCAACGTATTTTCATAGATACCAATCCACTAAAATAAAAAAACTATTAAAATAACAGTTTTATATATATATTAGATTTGTTTTGAAGGATAAAAGTTAAAACACATTAATATACGAATAAAGTTGAATTAAAAAATCCTTATAAATGGAAACTCTATTCATCACACCCACGTTTACTCTGTTGTTCTGAATATGTTTTGACACTTTTTGTTTCGTCTTTCAGAACTCGCGTTGAAACAAAAATCACTCGATAATCAGAAGTACCAAGAATCACTCAGAAGATCTTTGGAGGAACCGGAAGAATTCTGGAAGGAAGTCGGTCAGTGTGTAACGTGGACCAAGCCTTGGGACGAAGTTTTAGACAACACAAAACAACCTTTCACGAAATGGTGAGTATGCTGTCCAGGCGTATGAGAGTTTTGTGGGCCCCTGCTGGGAGGCAAGCCAGTCGTCTGCCTGACTGTAACTTTGGCAAAATGTCAAAATTTAAAAATAAGGAAACATTAAAAAAGGGCAGTTGGAAAGATCAGGTCAATTGAAAAATCCAGCGACCTCATCGGGAATCGAACCCACGACCTTCTGGCTTGTAACTTAGTCTCAACCAATTACTCTACCGCGTGCTCCAATAAAGAAATATAAAAAAACAAAATAACTCCGTGGCCTGTAGTCCGCAAGTAAACTATACCGACCGAGCGACCGTCGGTTGTCGGCGAAGTTAGTGCCAACTTCAGCGTGGTCGCGTAGTCAACGCAACGAATCCCCACGGCCGTTAATTTCGGTTTTCTAGACCGAAGACTACTTTTCCATTCAAGTAGCTCCTCAATTGTCCTCACGAAGCTGAGTGGACCCCTTTCCAGACCCACTACTTCTCAGAAAATTTTGTAGCGTCGGGAGTCGAAACCGGGACATCTGCATCTGTAGCCAGGGAAAGTATTTGTTTTAAAATAGGCTTACAACCCGACTACTGTAGGACAATCGACTAAAATAGAATTAAGCGGATTAAAAAAAGTTTGCTAGCAAATTTTCTGACTGCCTCCCCCCTTTTGTAAAAATCCTTGTGAGGCGTATGAGTTTCCATACACGAATTGCTTCAGAAGCAACATATCTTGCATAATGTAGGTTAATGAACTGCATGTAGGAAACAGACGTAAAGAAGGCAAAATAATTATTTTACTAGGCTAAGTCTTATTTGATCCCTAATCTTGATGCATTCATTCTCCTGAATTCGGTAACCGTTGGATTTAAAACAGAAAATCTACAAAATATTATATTATTTAATAAATTTGTAAAATCTATAACCAGTTTCTTTCCTATCTTTATTCTTATTCTCTATAAAGGAAGATGGATGTATGCCACGTTGTGGTTCCGTTGTTTGAAGAACAGGACTTCTTAGTGTTGTACTGTTGTTCAGGCCACGCTGTGTTGTTATACACAACATTTATCTTTCACACTGGAAGGCGTTAATAACCTTTTATACTAGTACTAGTGTGACGGACAAGGACGGACCAAGTCAGAAATATTTTAATCTATTATTGTATATTTCGTTAGCCTTTAAAACATCGTTTTTCTTTTTGTGTGACAGTGGCTTAATTTTTAAGATGATATTAATGACGAGGGAAAATAATTAGTTAAGAAGCTAGATTCTGCAATCTAAACCACGTGCAAGGTGACGTAGTTGTTAACCCACAAAAGATGGATAACTTCAGAAAATATCAGCGACCTGAAAACTAATTTTTGTTCCTCTTGTAAAATTTGATTCCATTAACGCATGAACTGTCCAGACTAAACAATTCTGTTGACACCAGTAGTCTACCATGAAATATCACGGTCGTAGAAAGAAAAGGAAAATCTTTAGGGTTTGTTTTACATAATCAGATATTATCTATGTTAAGAACGTTCAGAAATACCAGCTGTTCGGTTACAAAATTCAAAATTGCTTCTGAAAATAATCTTTATAATAGGATTTTCGAGCTCCATTTCCTGGGATACATATGTAGGCTTAAAATCCGCCCACTTCACGCTCACTGCTGAACGCAATATCGAAATTCAGTTCCATGTACGACACTTTTTCCACACATGGGTTTATAATAACACCCACTTATTGAACTTCTCCCACAAAACTGGCTAAGAATATAACATACAAATGAAATGAATACATTTGCCTATTTGATATCCGGTTATTGTCCCAGCAAACTCACAAATAAAACAATGGACAACCATAGGTTGATGATTGCTGATTTTTGTACTTCATCCACTGTACCGTATTCTAAAACACAACGCTTCGGAAGCTTTATCTGCTTCCGTCTTCAGGTGAATGTGGAGACATACTTTGTTGGGTCCCTTAGGTGCCTCCCATCCCCAACTTGAGGTCGGTAATACATCCAGCTTCCGAAACGTTGTATTCCAAAACTATTGATAAGAAAGAGATATTACGTACTGTTTCTAATGCCGGTATTTATCGTTTAAGTGACAAAGTTAGTACAGTTTACCTAGTGTAATGTTTTTTCGATAATTCCACCGTCAACATCAATGCACTTTGAAATTCGTGTGAGGACATGGCTTGTTGCTCGTCTGAATGCATCTTGGCATTCCTTTATGCGGGCGAAAACATCCGTCATGTGATCGAGAATCTAGTGCTGAGGTAAAGAATGGTGGAGCTGTACCTCCACTAACCACTACGTCTTCATGGCCTAGTGCTTAATTAATTAAGCACAGGGACAGTTTACATTTTACCTTATATTGGAGCCTCAATAACACAGTCTGTATAGCGACTGACTATGGGCTGGACGACAGAGGGATCGGATTTCGAATTCCGGTAGTGTCAAGTATTTTTTTCTCCACATTGTCCAGACCGGCTCTGGAGTCCACCCAGCCTTCCATCTAATGAGTACTGGGGGCTCTCTCTCCGGGGGATAAAGCGGCAAGGGTGTGAAACTAACAACTCACCTCCAACTAGTGCCAAGGTCAAGAATGTTGGAGCTATACCTCCACTCCCCCATACGTCTTCACGGTGTAGTGCTTAATTAGTTAAACACGGGAACAATGTTACCTTACTTACCTTGTAGTAAAGTAAAATCATTTTAAAGCATAACATGAATTGAACAGAAAACTGCCTTTATTGGGCCTTTTTTAAGTGTCCTCTAACAAACTGAAAAATTTTTAATGCGGTAACGTAGCGTAAGAATAGGAGTTTGACAGACAGTTGTCTGTCAGGATATTAGTTACTTCATGTTAATACAGTTTTGTTCCCTAATGTGCTTCCTGTACTTTAAAACTGTAAATTTTATCTAAAATGGGAAAGAAGCCTAGCAGTCAACAGAATCTACGTAGTACTCTTTACTAGAAAGAAAGGGAAAAAGTAAGAAAACAAATGTATAGAGAAGAAACAGAGAAATATGGAAAGTAAAAGGACATAAGAAGGAAATAATGAACGAATGAAGGGCAGAAACTAAGGAGAAAACAAAAGATAACCGGAATGACAACGTTAGGATACGATTAATTTAAATGGCGCAACAAAAGTTAGTACCCACATTCTGTTGCTGCATATAAAATTCTTATTACGACGACACTGAGATAAGAATAATAGTAGCAACAATACAAACTGAGAACGCGTAATCTAAACAGCGTCATACAGTGAACAGCGCCTTGGTAATCTTACAATTCTGGTGTTCACAGTCCTTGAGATATTCACCTAATTTGAACCCCCCTGTGGCTATTAATTCTCCCCTATAATATTGTTTTATCTGCTTTTACTTTATTGTTGTTCAGTTTTATAACCCTGGAAAGTGAGACATATTACTAATCACGTGTGAAATCTAGTTCTGGCAAGCAGAGTTACGTTACATCAAACACTGGATAAATACGTTAGATAACGAAAAGGGGTTTTGAAAACCGGAATTAAAGTTGATATTACATCTGTTTCTCAGTTAACTGTCGACATACAGATGTCGAAATATCTGAAAAATTCTCTAAATGTCGAAATAGACGAATGGTTACTAAAGGAAACAACTCTATGAAACTAAAACGGAAAATATCGAAGATTTTCGAGAAAGCTAAAAAAAATTACTATAAAATTTAAATAATCGACAACTTTAAATTAGGAGCCGAAATTTTTCGAAATGGCTAAAAGAGTCCAAACAAAGCCGAGATGATTCGAAAATATTCTTTCTGTAAGGAGCCAAGAAGACGAAAGATTTCGATGATCTTCAAATATTTCGACAGAAGTGAAATAATTTAGCAAATAATAAGATAACAAAAAAGTGTTGAAAAACGTGAAATTAAAAATAAAATGAAGTACGGTGCGGTAGCATTTGATGCGAGAGATGCGTCCTTGAAAACCTCGCACAATTCGAGATAAGTTTTCTGAATATATATAAAGTAAAGGGGATGTCGAATTTTTTTTAATTCGCGTTACTTCAAAATTTGCGCACAAAATGAGATTTTATTAATAATTTTTCATCGCACAATTCAAATCCGCATGAAGTGAGACTGCACTGTACACGACTGTAAATTCCCAGAAAATTGGAAGAGGTTTATGATATTTGTTGTATATGTTAAAGCTATATGACAAAAATATTCTGTTACTTTTGACGGAAACTTTTATCTTAAATTTTTATTTTAAACGATAATTTTGAGTGTAATTTTGAGAGTAATTGTGTTATGATATAAACAAACAGTGTCATATATTATAAGTCTTTTTGGCAATTGCTTTCAGTAGACTCATAGGAAAATCTAATACATGCAAATATTCCGAAAATAAAATGTTTCCAAAATATCTCTAAAACTGAAATATGTCCAAGAATTTCGGAAGTGTTCAAACAGACATTTACAAAACCTGTCTGCAAGCCATAATCCGTCGAAATTTAGAAATTTAGTTTCTACTCTGAAATAACTATCTTCGTAGTTCTGGCCTTCCTCGAACACTCGATAGTTGCTCAGCCGGTCAAGATGTTTCTTTCATTTTATACGACCCAGAATTTCATCAGTGTGTTCACAACAACCCAGCATCCTTAACAATTGAATCCATTCCACACTTTCATAATCTGTTTCTCAAATATTGCTTTTAATATTACCCAGTCTTTTATGACTAGATCTCTCCTCGCAGGTTCCTTCAACTGAACAGTGTAAGAGAAAGCTGATTTAGACATTGACACGGATATTTCATTCTTTTCCAGATTTAACCGTTTTATAATTTATAAAATTACACAGATTCCTTACTGCATTAATAATAATTAATATACAAATAAATAAATAATGACATATCATTGTATCATTCGAATCACAAATATTCAGCAATCCAAGCAATTCTCTGACTCTCGTTCTTATAAGATATGACTAGTTGTGAAGATTTAATACACATATACTTCGATCGAAAGTAATCTATTGTTATGCGCCAGAATTTTTCGTGATTATCTTTTTTCGTCTTATGAACAGGTTTGATTTTGTGGAAAAAATCAAAGTTATTCTTTAACTCTCGATAATCTGTCTGCTCGACCTGAAGTAGAAGAGACGACTTTCGATTATATCGAACATTTTATGTTTACAACGTCACCATCTGTTGTCGGCTTTTGTAATTACAATCAATCCATTACGAATTTAAATCTAAAATTTTCTTCTTCATTAGTATTTTGACCGAGTAACAAGATCGCTCGTTGTACTTCAAGTTACCCTGTGGTTAAATTTATAGAGCATTTTTCGTACTGTAGTGTGACTCACTACACATTACCATACTGGCCACTGAAGGTGGAAAAATGGCTCCTATAAGGAAACGAATTTTAAAATAAAACATGGAGCATGTATTGAAAACAATAATTCATATATATAAAGCGTACTGTTTTCTTACATTAGACGCCATGTACTCTGGTAGAAGTTTGCCAGCGTTGCGGAAAAACATACTGCCGCTGTCATCAGTGTCAAAGAGTAAGCAACAGTTTGCTTGAGGCTTACTGTCTGACCCTTAAGATGGAGCAGTACCTTCTTTCGAAATGTTGGTGAATATTTACTGGACTGCACGGCGTCACACCTCAGAAGATAGTAAGGTAACAGGTAAAGTTATCCCTGGATAATTAATTAAGCACCACAGCATGAAGACATATGGGGGAGTGAAGGTATAGCTACATTCTTCTTAACCTCTATAATAGATGGAAGTGAATGGTCAGCTTCATGCTCCTGCTACTTTCCCCTTTGGGAAACAGACTTTTCATAATCACTTCCCAGCAAGAAACTTATGGGATATAGTAGATGACTGAATTGCAGATAAAACAGCTCATGGAAATGCAGATATCATATACTAAATTGTTATGAACTCACCCCTCTCTTTTTTGTATATAGCTAGTTCTTACCTGCATTCGGGCATTTTGTGGTGAAGCTCATAATGTTTCATTTCAGACAAAAGAATAAGTAGTATTTTGTTTTGTATCAAGCTGTATACAGCTTTATGTAGTGCAGTTAATTTAAACTGTGTGATCTAAATGGTTTCCAGTTTACATGAATGATCATCCCTTGTTTACTGAAGTATTGAAATTTCACTGAAGCTGTTCATAAATAGTTTCGTACATTTTCACTTTTATAAATAACATTGCTTTCACTGGAATGTCATTCTGAAATTTACTTTAACAGCTTTCATCCAATAGTTTATCTTTTCCCTTCATTTAGGAACCTCTGCTTGCCAAGTTCAAGGTTTTCCTGCCTTTCTTATTTTAATAAACCCTGCACCAATTTTACTTATTTGTTATAACCAGAACAAGCCCTGAGCCAAATTCAGATTACCTACAAACATGCTAAGCAGGGATTAGTAAATGTATTGAGAGTAACTATTGAAGCTTCCCAAAAGGTGTAAAGACTTCTGAGTCTAGAGGAACTAGAAATCACAGCTGGGATTTGAGATTATTACAGCAATTAATATCAGAATTATGGTCATCCAGGATTTAACACCATGTAGTGTATTAGTTCCACCCAGAAAATGGAGACAGCAGGTTCCTTCAAAATACTTGTACCAATCTACCAAATTATACACCATTACATCAAAGAAGGTCATCATATTGAATCTTCTGGGAAGTTCTGAATATCAGGTTAATATAAATTGTATTAAAATAAAGGAACCATTAGCTAGTCTATTTGTATTTGTGATTCTTTGAAAGATTTTTCCTTGTGAGAAGTTGACCAAGGAACACCCAGCAGGAGGTTATGGACAGTTATGTGTCAGGCCTTTACCATCCACAAGATGCTTAGAAGTTAATTTCTTATCTACATTAAAGCATTTGCAGAACTATTGTGAATGTTAACTAGGTATCTCTGCAAAACACAATAACTCTAAAATGCATCTCATTGACTCATTCTGAGATTAATCAAGTGCTGAGATCAGTAAATTTGGTTCTGTTGTTTACAAATTACATATATTGAACATAACCCCCACCCCATCTTATAAAAACAAAATACAACTGTGTACCTGTGTAAGCCCAGAGGGTATCAGTTGGATTTAATCCCTAACGTAACCAATCATTTTCCTTCCTCAGGTTTGTGGGAGGAGAACTGAATGCTTGCTACAATGCTGTGGACCGTCATGTACTGGCTGGAGATGGTGAGAAGGTTGCACTTATCCATGATAGCCCTGTTACTAAGAGCATCAGACACATCACATATCAGGAATTACAAGATAAAGCAAGTACTTTCATGCAAAATATTGCCTAAAGTAAACTGTGCTCAACCAATGCTATAACTTGGTTATTATATCCTAACCGCTTTCTTCTTTTCTTCCTTTTTTATTTCAGTACCAATGCCTGTACCCCATGAAAATGATTATGGAGACACTCTGGCAAAGAAATCATGTTTTGGGGCATTTTTTAAAGAACTGGTATCCTTGGTATGTTGCACAACATATCACAAAAGGATTCTATCCAGTTTAGAATCTGAAATAATGTTAAAAGAAATATTTTTAATGAATTACAACATATGTATGGAAGACTGTACAAACAGTCAGTAAAAATAAGAACTGATTTTCTTAATTAACCTTACTATTAATAAATTCCCTAAAGTAAAGTCCTCTTTGAGGAAGCTAATAGTCATTCAGATAGCCAGAAAATTTCCTGTCTCTTTATGGAATTCATTTTTAACAGTATAGTGTTCACAAGGCCCCATCTCTGAACCCTCTCCTGAGGCAACTGAATTTAGCCCAATAGTTCGCAGTAACACACAAATTACTATGCTTCCTCTTGTACACTCCAGTCTTGTTTAAAACTACAAGATACTTTTCACATGCTTAGTAACATCACATATGTACATTTTATTTGCGTTCATAATCTGTGCATGAGATGCAAACAAAGTACCTTTCTATTTCTTAGTGGACCTACCATCCAGTATCTCTCCTACCTATCAGCAACCACTATGGTAATTGCACTGGCATTAATATCATAATTCTGTCACACAATGCAGAGAATCACTGTTCATATTAACAACATAACAGATTATTCTTAAAATAATGAAAATGAAAAATTTGAGTTTTAATTTGGGGCAATAGGAAAGATGATCCAAATTTTATTTTCAGCTAAGTACAAACCATTCCATTTTCTTTCCATCAAGTGCTGAATGGCATATGAAACACATTCAAGTATGAAATATATGAATGAATTTTCATGCATATTCTATGACAGAATTGCATAAATGTTTTGGAACAAAACAAGGCACCAGTCAGTATTCACAATTCCTTTTCAGCAGGTTTCACGACTGGCTGGAGCACTGGCCAAGATGGGTGTCTCCCGTGGAGACAGAGTCATTGTCTACATGCCCATGATACCTGAGGCCATTATAGCCATGTTGGCAACTGTCAGACTTGGAGCTGTACATTCTGTGGTGTTTGGTGGTATGTTCTGCTTTAATTTGCTTTAATGTGAATCAAGTAAATGAGAAACTTAAATGCTTAAATAACGTGGAAATTTATGTTTTTATTAGTCTACTTTCCATATTTTGAAAAATTAAAGTAGATTTATGCAATAGGGAGACAAGGAATACATACATACAGAATTTTGGTATGGAGACCTTTTTAAAAATAGTCGCTTGGAAGACTGCAAAAGAAATGAAAGAACAGAATTAGGAAAGATCTTTGAAAAATAGGCTGCGAGGCTGTAGCTAGCTCAATATCATGTGCAGTGATGGCTTTGTTATCATCAGTGTTCACACTTTGGATTCTAGTGTCAGAGTGTTAATTTCCAATCAGAACTCCAGTTAAGAAGAATATGTAACCCCCCCCCCCCAAAAAAAAAATTTTCTTCTTTGACATAAGATTCAGTTTTATAAGGCTAACTAATTAGCCTTGCAGTAGCAGAGCCCACATGTTCAGTACTGCTAATATAAAAGGCTACCACTGGATACAATCCTGAGTCAGCTCTTTCTACCTTCACTTATCACAAATTATATCCCCAAGACCCATTCTGATGTTGCCCTAAGATCTCTTTCTCCTTCTTACTAGAGGATGTTTTCCAAGCAGTTTCACCGCCAAAATAGCAACAGAGGTTAATTCTGTTCTATTCTGTGCTATAATGTTTCATCAATGGAAAGTTCTTATAATTAATTATATAATTATTTAAATTTGATTATGTGGCAGTAGTTATTATCCCAAAAGCTTCATTTAATCCCTGAACTGCTGGTCACATCACCACAATAAATCATAGAACGGAAATTGTGAACATTATTTTGGAGCATTCTAATTGACTGAGATAGAAATGGGACAACACAGGAAGGCTGTTTACTCTTAGTGACCAAGGACATGATAATCTTGAGAAAGGAAACATCATCATCATAAAAGCAAAAGAGAGAACTTATATCTGAGTAACAAAACTATGGCTTTCACTACCATCTTAGAGATGAAATGTAACAATAGTATAGCCCAATGTGAAGAAACTAAAACAGAGGCATGGCTTTGTATAGGTGGTTCCATTGGAAGTTAGAGCCCATAAGAAAACATGCTCTAATCTTTATGCTGAATGTGTTATAGGATGACCACCTCTGTGGTCTAGTGGTCAGAGTTCCTGGCTACAGAAACAGAGGGCCAGGTTCGATTCCCGGCGCTACCAGCTTTTCTGAGAAGTAGTGGATCTGGAACAGGGTCCAGTCAGCCTTATGATGATAACTGAGGAGCTATCTCAAGGAAATAGCGGCTCTGGTCTAGAAAACCGAGATTAACAGCCATGGGGAACTATTGCACTGACCATGTGACACCCCTTATCCGCAAAAGTCGGCACTAACTTTGCCGACAAGCGGTGGTCGCTTGGTCGGTATAGTTCACTTGCGGACTACAGGCCGCTATAGGATACACAGAATGTATTTTGAACCTGAGAAATGGGTACTGGTCTCATTCTACGTGGATCATAGCTGAGTACATCTGTGTAATACTTTTAGTTTTATTCCTCTAATGTTTGGGCCCTGAAGGAAGTCCCAATGTTGCAGGTTTTGCAGCACGGGAGCTGCGGGTACGCATCGAACATGCAGAACCTAAAGTTATTATTGTAGCAAGCGCTGGTTGTGAGCCCAACAGAATTGTAAGGTAAGAACAATAAGAAAGAGGACAAATTTCAAACAAATTAACTTTCCCACCTAACAGGTCTTCATTAATATTAGTCTGTAGTCCTGTCAGTGTTATTAGTAAGTCCAGTGCCTTTCTTTTCTAAAAACATGTTTGCCGGTCCATTTACATTTGGTTCTAGCCTCAAGATTGCAATGTACAGTGTATCAGCAGGTGTGCAACTCTTGGCAAGTTTTCTGGTATATATGTGTTGTTTGCCAGTATGTGTACTGGCTGAAAAATCTCTGAATATGTCCAATATAATTTTCCCTGGATATTTAGGCAAAGTCTATAGTACAACAGCAATATGTAGTTTAGCAGGTGGCTGAGCATGTGAGCAGATGGTCATATTGAATTGAATTGAATTGAATTGAATTGAATTTATTTGCATTCCATAAACCGTAAGCAGGTTAATACCTTTGGATATAGAACAAGTCAAAAGAATACCTACTGGTACAAGTAATTTTATCTTAAATTAATATAGCTTAATTCTACATTATTCCCTATTTACACTGAAGTATTCGTCTACAGAGTAGAAGGAATGAGCATGCAGATAATTCTTTAGCTCTGATTTAAAATGTTTACTATCATTGCTCAAGTTTTTGATACTTTGTGGGAGACTATTGTACACTTTTATGCCAGAAGAGTAGACTCCTTTTTGATATAGTGATAAGTTTGATGAAGGTAGATGGAAGTTATATTTTTGTCTAGTATTCATGTTATAGATACTGGAATTTAAATTCAAATTTATTTTTATTATACACAACAAATAAGAGAAGCGATAGTATGTATTGTGATTGAAGAGGTAGAATTTTAATTTCTTAAATAAATCTCTACATGAATCTCTACTTCTATGTCCTGTAATGATTCTAATTATATTCCAGTCTCCGAAATGTCATGGTCTTTTGTATTTTACACACCAGACAATGGATGAAGTCCAAAACAATCCAAAGGAAGTAAAGAATATACATATATACTACAAGACAGAAATGTAACCTGCATAATTATATTCTGTAAATAAGTACTTAGTAATGTAAATTTGCCAACATATTAGAAAGTGTGAATTAAGAGGTATCATTTCTGTGATAATCTAAAGTACACTACAGTTCTAAGTGAATAAACGTTAATATGTCCATGGCTTGTAAATCTTTTCAGATACAAAGACATTGTGAATGAAGCGATTGCTACCTCCTCTGTAAAACCACTCCACTGCATACTCTACCAGAGATATAATGTAGCATTTGCAGAACTGGATCCAGAATATGATACGCTGTGGGAAGATGCTTTAGCCATGAGTGAACCACATTCTTGTGTTCCAGTTGAAGCCAATGATCCTTTGTACATCCTCTATACTTCAGGAACAACAGGTAAGTGCATCAAAATTTTCTCTGTTCTTCATGAACAAGTATCAGTCTATAAGTTTCTTGGATTATTTAATGATACTGTTTAAAATTGAGAAGTTATGTAACAATAAGTAAATAAGGAAGGGTACTCATAAATATTCTAGAGAGCTGTATAGAGAAATAAATGAATTTAAGAAGGGTTACCAACCTAGAAGTAATTTAGTGAAAGATGAGAATGGTGATCTGCTTGCAGATTCCCACAACATTTTGTAGAGGTGGAAGAACTACTTCTCCAAGCTGTTGAATGTACATAGAGTCAGTGATGTTAGGCAGACAGTAATACATACAGCTGAGCCATTAGTACTTGATCCCAGCCCTTTTGAGATTGAAATTGCTATTGCAAAGTTGAAAAGATTAAATTGCCAAGTAGTGATCAAGTTCCAGCAGAACTGATTCAAGCAGGAGGTGAAATATTGCATTCTAAGATCCATAAACTCATTAAGCCTATGTGACATTAAGAAGAATTGCCTGATAAGTGGAAGGAGTCTATTATTGTACCAGTTCACATAAAGGATGATAAAACTGACTGTAGTTATTGTTATGGGATATCATTGTTATCAACTTCATACAAAATTTTATCCAAAATCCTTCTCTCAAGGTTAAGTCCATGTACAGATGAAATTATTGGGGATCAACATGACGGAACAACTATTGATCAGATTTTTTGCATTTGTCAGATACTGGAGGGAAAATGGGAGTAGAGTGAGACAGTACATCAGCTATTCGCAAACTTCAAGATAACCAATGATCCAGTTAGGCAGAAATATTCTCATAGAGTTTGGGGTACCCATGAAACTAGTTAGGTTGATTAAAATGTGTTTAAATGAAACATGCAGTAAAGTCCTTGTAAGTAAACATTTGGCTGATAATTTTCCTATCCAAAATGGTCTAAAACTTAGAATATGCAGTTAGGATATAGGATGTAGGAAAGAGACCACTGGGAAGACCAAGGCGTAGGTGGGTGGACAATATAAAATTGATCATAGAAAGACAGGATGGGATGGTATGGATTGGATTGACCTGGCTCAGAATAGGGACCAGTGGAGGGCTCTTGTGAACACAGTAATGAACCTTTAGGTTCCATAAAATGCTGGTAAATTCTTGAGTAGCTGCAGAATTGCTGGCTCCTCCAGAGAGTCTCAGCTCCTTGAGTAAGTAAATAAGTAATATGCCTCTAGGAAGGTCAAGGAAATCCAGGTGGGACTGAAATTAAATGAGACACATCAGCTGCTGGTCTATGCTGATGATATGAATCTACTGAGTGATAATATAGACACCATAAAGAAAAACACATAATCTCTATTTGATGCTAGTAAGGAGCTTGTTCTAGAAGTAAACACAGAGAAAACTAAGTATATGTTGCTGTCTTGTGACCAAAATGCGGGGCAAAATCATGACATAAAAATAGCAAGCAGATGTTTTGAAAATATGGCACAGCTCAGATATTTGGGAATAACGATAACAAATCAAAACCTGATTCAGGAGGAAATTAAGAGAAGATTTAATTCAGGTAATGCTTGCTACCATTCAGTCCAGAAGCTTTTATCTTTTTGTCTGCTGTCTAAAAAACAAAAATTAGAATATACAAAAGTATAATTTTGCCTGTGGTTCTGTATGGGTGTGAAACTTGGTCTCTGACATTAAGGGAGGATCATAGACTGAGAGTGTTTGAGAACAGGGTGCAGAGGAGAATATATGTTTCAAAGAGAGATGAAGTGATGGGAGGTTGGAGAAAATTACATAATGAGGAGCTTCATAATTTTTACTCTTCACAAAGTATAATTAGAATGATCATCATCATCATCATCATCTTTATTAACATCCGTAACTGTTACAAAGTAACACATGGACAAGTCATAACATGTAGTACAATCATTCGGGAATCCTTTGCCCACGGCCTAAAGGGTTCCTAAGTCAACAGAGACATACTCTAATTAAAACTACAATACAGAATACAAGTACACAAATTAGATTTATTTTAAATATAAATAAGTTAATTTCAAGTTTATTTGCCTTTATGCTTAATCGACCAACTTTAAAAATACTACTTTAAAATCAAGTTACTAAAGTAACCATCACAACCATACTCATCAAGGATAAAAACACATCATCAAATCATCATTAAGGATTTTGAGCAGAGTTTCTCTATTCATCCTGCAGTCCCTCAAAGAGAAACTCCTTCATTGTATAAAATGGGTTATCAAGTAAAAATAATTTTAATTTATATTTAAAATCTTTGAATCCATTTAATTTTCTTATTTTCAAAGGCAATCTATTGTAAGCTTTAATACCCATATTTATGACACTTTTTTTAGAGGTAGATGTGCTACAGCTTCGTACATGGAAGTCCTCTTTTCTTCTAGTATTATATTCATATAAATCTGAATTTCTAGTAGTATACAGATTAAATTTCTGGAAGTAGCACAATACCTCAAAGATGTACAGAGAGGTAACAGTTAGGATCTTTAGATCTTTAAAGATTGGTCTGCATGTAGTTCTACTATTTACGCCTTTTATTAATCGAAGTATCCTTTTTTGTATTTTCAGTATTTTACTGCTTTCACACTCTCCCCCCCAAAAAATCAAACCATAACTTATTAAGGACTGAAATTTAGCAAAATAAACATTCCTGAGCGTAGAGAAACTCACTACATCTTTCAAGGATTTTATAATATAACACACCTTATTTAATTTTAGACATAAAGATTGAATATGTGAGCTCCATTTTAAGTTATTTGATATATTAACACCTAAAAATTTAAACTGTGAGGTATAACTAATTTTCATATTTTTGAAGGTGATTACTGGCTCAGACATATAGTATGATTTGTTTAATTGGAACAGCATTGCTTTGGTCTTTTCCGTATTTATAATCAAATTGTTTTTTGAAAACCACGATTCTAACTGGATCATCACCTCTCCTATCTTATCTTGGAGAATATTTATATTTTTATCTGTTACCAATATGTTAGTATCATCTGCAAAAAGGACAACTTCACCGTCAAATATATGATAGGGTAAATCATTTATATAAAGTAAAAACAACAGTGGGCCCAGGATGGAACCCTGGGGTATACCAAATTTTACATTCTTAAATGAGGAATTATACCTCTTCTTACGATATTTATTGTCATTTGAAGTTATTTCGACATACTGAGAACGTAGAGAAAGGTAGGATTTTAACCAAATTATGGCATTCCCTCTTATTCCATAATGCTCCAATTTCTCAAGAAGTATATCATGATCTATAACGTCATAAGCTTTTGAGAGATCAAAGAATATACCTACCACCCCTAACCGCCTATCCAATGCTTCCTGGACCTTTCCAATGAAGGACAGACACGCCGATGTAGTTGATTTATTTTTCTGAAACCCATGTTGATTTTCTGTTAAAATTTTGTATTTTGTAGTAAAAGATACCAGTCTAGAATACATTATTTTTTCCAATATTTTTGAAAATACAGATAAAAGCGCTATCGGTCTATAATTACTAGCTTCTTGTCTGTTCCCTTTTTTATAAACAGGCCTAACTTTTGCAATTTTTAATAAATCTGGAAAAATCCCCTGGTTTAAAGACTCATTAAAAATGAATGTAAGTGGTTTTTTTATACATTGAATACATGCTTTTAATAAAAATTCAGGGACTTCATCAACTCCAGCAGAGTCAAGACAAGACAGATGAGATAAGGATGGCATGTAGCATGAATTGGGAGGAGGTGAATACATATAAGATATTGGTGGGAAAGCCAGAAGGAGAGAAACCACTAGAAAGACCAAGATGTTTATGGTTGGATAATATTAAAATAGTTCTTAGAGAGATAGTATGGGGTGGTATGGACTGGATTGATCTGGCTCATGATAGGGACCAGGGGAGGGCTCTTGTGAATATGGTAATGAACATTCAGGTTCCATAAAGTCCTGGGAAGTTCTTGAGTAGCTGCACAACTAGTGGCTTCTTGAGAAGAGCTCAGTTAATTAGTTAGTTGTTTGGTCAGTTGGCTGGTCGGTCAGTCAGTCGGTTGGTTGGACAGTCGGTCAGTTGATCGGTTGATCAGTTTGTTGGTCGGCCAGTGAGTCAGTGAGTCAGACTGAAGAACACAAAGAGAAACCTCACCCACAGTAGTCTACCTCTGGGTTAAGAAACTAAGCTGGTGAAGTAAATTCCCCATTACCCAATATGTGCCAGTTACATCAGCAAGGCTCTTGCAGAAATCCAATGCAGAGCAAACACAACGCAGTTTTGGTTTAGTCTTTGCATGGAAGTGTTCCTAGGCTACAAACAGATTAATGGGTAAAAATTGCAAATACATATGCTGAAAGTGATCACAAATTGAACTAGCATCTACCATAAAGGTACCTATATGAAGCAGGATGACAGCACTGTCATTGGTGGCTAGGAGAATTACCACTTTTTGGGTGAAAACGTATCACAGATTTGTTTCTAAAAAGATAATAAAAGTGGTAAATTTTTATTGTAATGTTTGCTGGTTGGAAGAGAATTCTGGATGCTTGAACATCACATAACCAGAAGTTCACTGAATGCTTGTATGAAACAGGAATGCAAACCATTCAACTTCAACACATTGTCATGGGGGGGGGGGAGTAAAAAACTCTCTCAGCTAATATAACACATGGAAGAAATTATAACACAAAGCAGTTCGGTATTTATTACTTTCCTTTATAAAAAATATAAATGTTGAAGAACTCTTTTTCACATCTTACACAAGTCTGTATGTGCAATGTAATTTGTGTAATTTAAATTAATTTCAGATTCCCCAAAGGGCATACAGCGGCCTGTGGGGGGTCACATTGCCACACTGGCATGGACAATGCAAACTATTTATGGAATGGGGAAGAATGATGTATGGTGGACAGCATCAGATATGGGCTGGGTGGTAGGACATTCATATATATGCTATGGTCCACTTGTGTATGGTATGACATCTGTCATGTATGAAGGAAAGCCGGACCGTACACCTGACCCAGGAGCCTATTTCAGGTACTGAACCTACTATCATTAATCTACCACTATGGCTGCTGCCACCGTCCCCCCTCCTCCTCCTTCAAGGACATGGGCCATTTACTTGTTTCCAACTTCAAGAGAACATGGCGCCCATCTAGCTATGGGACTGTTTTAAACTTTTGTTTTTTATTTCTTTAGTAGTATCTACTGGTATCAGAAGATCGAGATTCAGTACTAACACCAGTACTCACCAGGTGAACTTAATTGCAATATTGGATTTCAGGTTATCACAGTGGTGAGGGGTTTCAAGGTTGAAGTGTCAGCCCAGAGACTGGTTATTCTGACTTAGAATCTTCATATGGTTTTCCCTTTTCATTCATTATCTATTTATCATCTTATCATATGCCATAACAAGGTCTCATCTACTAAAAGACTCATTAAATGAACCATAAAGAGACAATAAAAAGAGTAAAATTTGCTTCAAAAAAATCAGTTTGTAATTATTATCCTCGTGACTCCTTCTTCTCATTTTCACTCATTCACATTTTAACAGACGTTTATTTTAAAGAATAATTTCCAAAGTCTGCTCACTGCAACAAAATCTTGATAATTTAATTATAGTTATTCTCTTAATGCAAAATAAAAATAAGAAACAAATAAATAATCAGAGACAGGTAATGGGATCTTAGGTACCATTCTCGTCTTTCTTACATGTTGTCAGGGTAATCCATGAACATGGAGTAAACGGAATGTTGACTGCACCAACAGCATTACGTGTTATCAAGAGAGCAGATCCAGAAGTGAAATTTGGCACCAAATACTCCACAAAATCGTAAGTATGACATTTAAAGGTTGCTTTGGATACCAGAAAGTGACTATGCAGACTTCTCATATAGCCACATTCTATCTCTTTGAAAGAACTGCGTAACTCATAATTTGGGGCAGTTCATGACATTGGTCATTAATTTGCCGTTTGAATCGTATTACTTCATGTCCAGATTCTGTACAAATTTAATCTTTATCAGAATTCACTTACTGTGGTAGCTGAAGGAGGAGTGTTGAGTACAGCATCATTTTCAGTACCTTATAATTGTAACATATTTTTATTTGTATTGTAAGATCCAAAGATGGATATAGAATATGTCATAAAATAATGGGAATTTTTACTGTTTATAGTGATGGTCCAATGCAGCATCTAAAAAAGTAAGGCCTTTAACATCAACATACTTTGTAACTAGCATTTTAGTCTAGTTTTCAAAAGGAAGAGTCACTTCATATTTAGTGTATGTACATATGTCCCCTAATAAAGGTGAGGTAACAGCAAAGTTTTCCCTGTGCTTAATTAACTTTTAAAAAACTGATAAATTTTCGTGAAAATGTCATGCCATCAAAAGTGAGGCTACCTTGATAATTTGTCATCGGATACTAATATATGTAGCAGTCATGTACATTATCTGGCTGGGAATTACCTCTAGTAGCATACTATGTAGAAACTTGGAAATTTGTATAATAATATCTCTAGGAAATATATCCCTTCTGCTAAAGTTTCATATGTCTAAAATGGAGGTGACCTCAATAAATGTTTTTATTTCGTTATAGCAACTAATGAATGCTGTAATAAGTAATGAACTGAAGGTGGAAGTTTGTTCTTTTGGAAATCAGAGACATATCTACATAGTCCATATGAAACATATATAGTGTTCTAAACAAAATATAACCTAAATATTATGTAGTTTTAATCTATTTTTGATCACAGTAGATCAAGTAAAGATGGCTAATTAGATAAAAAAATTCTATGAATGGAAACTGATAAATGATCGGTAATATGCTGGCTGTGGTATTCTTTTATGGAGTTACAAATATCAAGAAATATTATTTAAGGTACATGTATATTCACACAGGCTCAGAACACTGTTTGCTGCTGGAGAACACTGTGATTATGACACTTTAACATGGGCAAGAAGGATATTTGATGTAAGTAAAATCCATTTACTTTCCTGATATTTGTAGAAGAAACTGCAGATGTAGGATTTTTTATTTGCATTGTTTGAGGATATAATTACAGCATTTTCAATCTGTGTTGTACTTCCCTACAGCCTAATAATTAGTTGAGTGGATCAATATTATGGTTCTTTAAATGCTGTACAAACATATTATATGTTATTTCTCATGCATTCACTTTTGTCTCCCGTGCAACTCACGCTGAATATTTTAAAATTCAAAATTCATAACATCTACACAAAACACAACAGAAGGAATTGTGGACAGCACCACAAAAACAAACCAGTCACCAAAACAAGCTGAAGAAAAGAATGGAAATTATACTTCAGAATTTAGGATAGGAAGAGTTACAACAGTATACAATAGGGCAGGAATTTTGCCAAATGATTTTAACACACCTGATGTTGGCCAAATAAGCTGAAACTTGTTGTGTAGAATATGACAAATAAAGACATAAAATATGAAAGAGATAATAGTTTTAAAATTTAAAATTTTAAAACCTTTAATATGAGTTTCATGGAAGATAGAAGTAAATACATGAGAAAAGCAGACACAGTGCAACAGGATTCTGAAATAAAGCATTATATTACATATTGTATTTGACTTTCTGAAATATTCCACTAAAGATACATATTTTGGTGGTTATTTTATGCATTTCTGTACTAGACCATTTTGTGTTGCAAAACATAGTTGAGTACTCTTTTATATATTTCTGCACTATGTTCCAGGAATGATAAAATATTTTGTGATGTACAAATTGTATATCATGAATGCATTATGCAGAAGTTGTATGTCTGTCTTTATTCTTTTCGTGCATTTTTTTACATAAACATTGTTAATTTCAGAGTAACATCCCCACTTTTATTCCTAATTCTTGATTCTTTGACAGCATTTTCTCATCTGCACTGTTTAAATGTATTGCATATTGGAATGATTGGGAACGAAAAAGTGGAAGAAATGTTCAGGTAAACTTAGCCTATTTTAAGGTATGGATGGGTGTGAAAAAAACTACAGAAAACTTCAGTCAGATCCCCAGACTGACATCTGAATATAAAGCAGGTGTACCACCGCTATTCAAGGTTCTTAGATTAAACAGAAATATGGTACATATTTTAAATGACTGCTCATAAAAATAATTAGAGGAATTTAATCATCCAATTCAACTGGGTATTGTGATACAAACAGTATGGTTGTGAAGTGTTTTGTCCTCTGAGTTGTAACCGTGTGTAGTCCGTTGAAAGTCAGCCGACGTTTCTGAGAAATATATCGCCACCATTTTTAGGGTTGAAGAATAAGCTGTACGAGATACCAGCGTGAAAGCAGGTGGCAAGCAGAGCAATCGGTTAGCAAAATTTCGGATTTTATAGGAGACAGGAGGGAAATACGAGGGCCGCTCCGAAAGTAATGCCTCCTATTTTATTATGTTGGCCCGCGACTTCAGAGGCGGGTACTGGTGGCATAGCAGCAGAGGTTTAACCTTCCCGCCAATAACTCGTAAGCTTTGTTGCCGTGCGACAGATAGCAGTAAAGGGGTATTATGGCGGAATGACGTCCGAAATAGTAGAGGTTAAGGAACAGTTGTTATTGAATTCTTCCATGCGGATATAAGTGCACCGATCGACATTCGACGATGCTTGCTGAACGTTTACGGAGACAAAATAATGGATGTGAGCACAGTGAGGCAGTGGGTGGTGCGTTTTAATAGTGGCGACAGCGATGTGAGAGACAGGCCACGTTCCGGGTGAACTGCGCAACTGTTAGCCCACGAAGTGATAAGGACCTCGATCAGCTCATTCGCGCGAATCGGCGGATTACGACCAGCGAGCTATGTACGGGGCCGAATGTCAGTTTCAGTGCGTTGAAAACGATGTTGGCAAATTTGGAATATCGCAAAGTTTGTGCCAGGTGGGTCCCACTGATGCTCGCGCAGGAACATGAAGACCACCGAATGGAAGTCTGTCAGGACCTGTTGAACCACTAAGAAGCTGAAGCTGAGAGTTTCTTGGACCACATCATCACCGGTGACGAGACGCGGTGTCACCTCTATGAGCCGGAATCAAAACGATAGTCCTTGGAGTGGCGACATGCGAATTCCTCACCAAAGAAAGAGTTCAAGACATAGCCATCAGCGGGTAAAGTGATGTACACTGTCTTTTGAGGTAGGGAAGGCGTGGTCGTTATAGATTTCCTGGAACCTGGACAAACCATGAAGTCTGACCCTGACAACCTTTCTCCTGCAACACGATAACACCAGGCCCCATACCAGATTGAATACCATGGGGCACGTTGCAAAATTTGGCTTGACTGCCCTACCACATCCAGCATATAGTCCAGATTTGGCACCTTGTAACTTCCATCTATTTGGGCCAATGAAAGATGGACTATGCAGGCAACATTTTGCTGACAGTGATGCCATCATTGCAGCTGTGGGAAAGTGAGTCGCTTCTGCTGGTACAGATTTTTACCTACACAGCATGCAGGCTCTTGTTCATCGCTGGTGAAAATGCATATCCAGTGGTGGTGACCATGTGCAGTGATAGTGTTTTGTAGCTGACAACTTACTGTATCAAACGGCATTATTCTGCACCCTGTATCCCATGTGATTTCCGTAGAAGTAAATAGGAGGCATTGCTGTCAAAGCGTCTTTAGTGGAAGAGCAGAATTTGGTTCTTGTTGGCCTGCCCATAGGAAAGTATGAAACCTCCAGCGCCCATTGACTCTCACACAACAACTGAGCCAACCAGCATGAGACAAGAACAGAGTATCAGGATGACCCTTAAAAGGGGCCATTTTGCTGGTCTAAGAAAGAGCAGGGGTAAAGTTGTATGAGTGTGGTGGGCAGGGAACCAACGATTAATCATGAATGTGTCATAGGCATGTGGCGGAAGATGAAGGAATAGATCTAGCAGAGGGGAACTGGGGCATCAAGTTGGAGGCTTAGGGCTGATAAATGCCCAGGCCCTTAAAAGGGGCAAGTTATGAAAATTCTACAACCAATATGGTTGCTTCATGTTTAGGTTCCAGTTCTAAACCACTGGTGGCAGACTGAAACAGGACATTCCATCACGGCATCGTGCATTGGCTTTGGTCACTCTGTGAACCCTCCTAGATATTCTGCAGGCTTGCCCTTCATAGGATATAATGGTAACAGAATGAGGAACTGCACATTTACTCTGGGAAATTCAGAGTTAGACAGTTCATTATTAACATTCACCTTCACTTCATTAACTGCCTCTGTAAATATAATGTACTACACTGCCAAGTTATTATAAGTATTGTGAATGTAAGAAGTCATTATTTGTAGTTGCTTTGCTATTTCTGTTTCAGAGTTATGTGTTTTTGTTTAAAATTACAACTGTAATGGAATTTACCTTTCAAATTATTAATTATCACATTCATTGAAATATTAGCAATAATTCTGTATGAAATTTTTATTTTCTACACATAAAAGTACATAGAAACCATAAATTGTCATTTTTAATAGTAAGAATGCTTTGGTGCCAAAAAAAAATTGATTACAGTGAATAACTAATAACTATCCAAAATAATTGCCAGTCATGGTAGCCGAGCTGTCTGAGGCATGCACTGTCTTCTCTCACTCTGAAGCCAGGATTGTGGGTTCGAATCCCACTCAGAGCATGGATGTTTAGTGTTTGTGTGTGTGTGTGTGTGTGCATTTTTCTGTGTTTGTGAACAGGTAGAGGCCTTGCGATGAGCTGATCACCCGCCCAAGGAGTCCTACCAAATGCCTAAGCTCTAGTAAACCGAAGTGAAACAGAGAGTTTCATGGAGGTAGGCCAAGGCCCAAGTTGGGGCTGTAGCGCTAAAGGGAGAAAAAAATTACTATGAAAATGAGCTGTTATATTGAAGCCACTAAAATGTACATAACAGAGTATAAAAATCCTCTTACACACATATGGAACTGGTTCCCTATTGCAGTTCATGTCCTACGCCCAGATGGTACTGAAGCAGATTGCAATGAGTTGGGACGCATTGTGTGTAAACTCCCTCTACCTCCTGGCACAATGTCTACCCTCTATAAAGCTCCTGGAAGATTTTTACAAGTTTATTTTTCCAAATATCATGTGAGTCATGATCTATTTCTTAATAGGAATGTAAGTAAACTTTAAACAAAAAACTTCGGAAAGAACTCATGTGTCTTCCTTCAGATATATCAGCCTATCATAGCGTTTCACTTTCTCCATATTTGTAATTATTACATGCTTCATGTATAATTTGTAAATATGTCTATGATCAGTCTGCATATAAAATTGCAGCTCCAAAGTTATTAATCATCACTATAATTCAGAAGCTAAACACAGATTTTGTGCAGCCACAGTTTTGGTATATATTCTGTTACCTTAACAAAAGTTTCACATTTTTCCAATCTCTATGAACATGTAAGTTTGTAACCTTACATTACGTTGAATGTCACACCAGCCTGAGAAGTTTCTTGGAAAGAAAATAAGAATTAGAAAGGTGGACCCCCCCCCCAGACATGATGTTTATATCAAGTTTCATCAATTGCTTTGACGGCTATTATCAGAAGCTCTTTATTAATATGTGTAATTTTATTCATCCTGTTACTTCTATCCTCTTAGATTCAACTGTTAAAATAAAAGTGAAGCTATCCCTGTAACAGGCCGTGGAGGCCCATAGGGTTGTGAGACGTTGAGGGTCCCACATTATCTAGACAATTGGCTCAAAGATGGCGGTAAGGTTGTCAGCCTTACGCGCCAGCCGCGCTTAACTCCCCAGGAAAATTATTTAATTAATTCCTGGTACTCAGAACCCCATGGCCATAGTGCGGCTGGAAGGATTAGCAAAAATTATACTTTACTGTAAGAGTATTTAGATACAAAGTCTATTAAAGTATTTTAACCATTAAAATATAAAAAAAATTATAGAAGTAGCACTTAGTGGGGAGTAACATGCATTTCACTGTGAAAGATCCGTGACAGATTTGGCTTTTACCCTTTAAAACGCATATGGCATAAAGTAAGAGATGATTTGGTCCAGTTTAAGATTAAGAGTACCAGAATAGAATAACAGAACAGAAAGGGTGTAAGATTCTACTGACAGACAGACATAGAATAATCAGGATGTTTCAAAACAAAGTGTGAAGCGAGTCAAGGAAGTGGCCTCTCACCAGTCTTCTTCGATAACATGATGGATAATGGCTACTAAAGATGGAGGGCGAGATAAAAACAAATGACAACAGTATTTGCAGACAGTGTGTTGAGCTGATGGAGAACAGCAAGGAAATTGAAAAACAACTGAATCAATGAAACCACATTATAAAAGAATGCAAACTGAAAATGAATATGAAGGAAAAACAACAGAGATTGATAGAAGAATACAGAGTAGTTCTAAACACTGAAACACCATAAAAAAAATAATATGGAAGAGAAAGATCTCAATTTATAAAGTAAGAAAATTGGAAGCTTTTTATCCATTGACACATGAATTGAAAGAGATGGAGGAGAAGGACAAGATAACTGGAATAGAACAGAATGTGTAGGCATATAATAAATAGAGGACAACTACAAAAGAATCTTACAGAAATGATTTTTGCAATTATTCTATTTTCCTAATCATTTCAAGTTTTAAGTTGAATTTCCTTAAGAAAGGTGTGTTATGATAATGTTTCAATGGATATTTAATGGTAAAGGGAAGACTACAACAGGTTAAGAGAAAAGCAGTTTTGAAATTATGTAATTATAGCGTGACACCAAACTTGCTTGTACTTCTAGAGTACTTCACCTTTAGACAATTCACAGTGTTCTATTCATCACACCTGTATCTTGGGAACTAATGTTGAAAGTTGATAAGTGTAAATATACACATTATTCTCTTCAGGAAAGAATACTATGGAAAATTGATAATTTGCTGTTATATGCATGGGTTCAAGTCCCACTCAATTTCTTTGTTCCATAAGTAAAGCATTGAGATCACACACAAAAAAGAAAAAAAAAAAACCGTAGTTTAGTCCCCAAGTAAATTATACCAACCGAGTGACTGCAGCTTGTCAGCGAAGTTAGTGCCAACTTTTGCGGATAGAGGGTGTCATGTGGTCAGTGCAACCGTTCCCCACAGCCGTTAATCTCGGTTTTCTTCACCGGAGCCGCTATTTCCTTGAAATAGCTCCTCAATTATCCTCATTAGGCTGAGTGGACTCCATTCCAGACCCACTACTTGTTAGAAAATCTGGTAGCGCCGGGAATCGAACCCGGGACCTCTGAATTTGTAGTCAGGAACTCTGACCACTAGACCACAGAGATAGTCAAGAGACTATAACAACAACGATGCATATATCTTCATATTAACCACAGAAACAAAACACAAGGTCACAAAAAGTCATGTGTGAGTCCAAGAACCTAGGGCCACAAATGTAAGTAACCAGCATGAACAGGAAATACCATTCCTCAGACTGCAGTGCATATTTTTCTACATTGGCATGCTAGAGCAAGGAAAAGAACTTACATGTTTATCGCCATTACACACTTTGTGGAAACTTAAAATATATGTTCCTATATATTCCATCCAATTTAATTGATTGCAGGGCTTCTATGACACAATGGATGCTGGGTTTATTGATGAAAATGGCTACGTGTATGTGATGGCACGTGATGATGATGTAATCAATGTGGCTGGCCATCGTCTGTCCACTGCTGCACTAGAAGACGTTGTGCTAAGTCATCCAGATATAGGAGATGCAGCTGTAATAGGAGTTCCAGAGCCCACAAAGGGAGAAATACCATTATGTCTTTTTATTGTAAAGCAAGGTAAGTTAATGATAATTATGATACAGTAATTCTAGTCCTTACATTTTCAGCTCAGTGTGTGGCTTTGGCTTTCAGTAATAGGCCATGTAAAATGTTATGGGCTCTAGACTTCCAGATGATGGAAAAAGTACAAAAACCCAGTAAATCTGTAAGTTGTTATCTTGTAAATAAAATAATATGAATAATTGTACTTTATTCTTGATACATGTACATATATGAAAAGCCAGTTTATAAATAAATTGATGATAAAAAAATTAATTTGTTTATAAACTAAAATATTCATGGGAAACTAACAAAGTAGTGACACTTCATAACGTTCTTAAACTGGTATACCTTGGACATAGGTATGGACAATGCCACAGGAGTGAGAACGTCAGCTGTGGCTCAAGTGTGTATACCCTGAACTACAAGCATTGACCATGTAGCTTCTAGTCTCTGCTTCTCTTACTTCATTGCAAACTAATGTTTTATTTCTAGAGTGTAGGAATAATACTGGCACATACAGTATATAGCAACAGCCATCATTCTTCTGTCATATTAGGCCATTGCAAGCGTAAGACATCATTCAGCACGTAATATTCATATTTTTAAAACATGTCTGTAAAAGCAAAACAGACCCAGAGGCAGAGGCTGAGTGTCCTGATGGCAGTGAATTAATTCAACATGGGAATCAGCCTAATAGATTGTAATATTTAAAAAAAGTATACATTTCTTCGTTGGTACTGTCTTTTGGGATATAATGCCATGTAGTCCGATGGAAGTCAACAGATGTTTTGGAGGAACATACGTCCATCTTCAGGGTTAAAGAATAAACTGAGCAAGATACCAGTGTGAAAGCAGGCGGCAAGCCAAAATGTCGGTTAACTTTCAACAGACTACACGACATTATATCCCAGAATATAGTACTCTTTATAAGTATTTCATGTTGTTATTTTATTATTTATTTACAGTAATTTCTTAATATGCCACCATTTTCAGTTCATTGCTACTAAAAATTACATTTCTTTAAGATATACATTTGTATGTCTGTCAATTGCAACACTGTTATTGTGTGGGCATGTGGTGATGTAGACCTTGTGCAGAAGGTCTTAGGGTTGAGACCAGCTGAATATACTGTGAATTTTTGTGCTTGCCTTCCATTTGCTTCCCAGAGAGTCAAAATTCTGGGTACATAGGGAACACCAGGCATCATGCTAAGCTGAGCATGTTGAATCTGCTGGACTGCAGCATCAGAACTGGTGTGTAATTTATGGGAAAGTCTTAGGCACAAGGTTACTAAGTCCGACTTACAATACAAATTTCATCTCCTGTGTATAGCAACTTCAGCTGAGTCATACTGTCACTATTTGTATACCCACCCTTCAGTCCTCTCTTAGTAATCTGGAGAGATTTTTTTTTCATAATCATAAACTCTGCAGTTCAATACATGATCCATGGTTTATGGCTTATATTCATGTTAACACTCTCCTTTCAGTTGAGGTGTTAACCATAATTTTCTTTATACATCATTTTGCACATGAAGAGATATTTATGTAAATGTAAATGATGTGTTACCTCCTGTATTCTGCAGTTTCCAGTAACTTTTCATATTTACGAGTATACATCTGTTTTTATTTCCTCCATGACATTTTTTAATATTTCTCTTTTCTAATTTTCACTGTACACTAACTGTGAGCCTGATCAAGAGGCATATGGGAAACCAAAGGTAACCTCACAACTGTTACACATTGAGCAAACCCTAGCTGTCTGAATATGATTCCATGGTCTTTAAAGCTAGGGTTAATTAAACAATTTCTCATTCTAACTCCACACCGTTAACATATGGCAGAATACAGTAAACTACACTGTACTGTAATGGCTTCCATATTTATGCCATACAGATCTATCCAAACAAAATGAGTGACAAATCCTGATAACAAGTAGTAATATTAAACATGTGATGCGTGAATCTGTATTTTCTTCATTTTAAATATTGCTTAGTGCTTTTAGATCTTATTTATTTTTATATATTTATTTGCACTCCCTACTGAAGAATGTCACTGCCTGCTATTATCAGTACCCCACTGAGCCTGCTTTTATATATATACATGAGTTAGCTGCCAACTTGTACAGGAACACCAGGCAAGCTTTGGGCTCCTAGTTATGTAGTTGGAATCTCAGCTGCATTACAGGCCAGCATGAAGGAAGTCTTCATGGTTTTCCCATTCTGTCTAAGCTTATATCAGAATAGTACCTTCACTGTACATCTGTGCATATTCTGCACGTTATTTGATGCTGCAATTAAAACAGGATCATTAAATAACCTAACAAACAGTCACTCCAGAAGAAGCACTTATTTTGTTTCCTGAACAGAAGCTGTTCTGTCAATGTTCTTGCACATCAGTATAAACTGAATTTGTTCTGTTACACCAATCGTAATAAGAATTCTCATAGCACATGGTGTTAAAAATTATTCTCCTAAAGTATTTTTCCCTCTTCTGTATAAGTGGGTCAGCTTGCTGGTAAATTTCCAAATCAGTCCCATTTTGTAAGAGATTTTTTTCTATCAGATACAAGAAAAGCAGAGCCCGAGATCATCCGAGAGCTCATAAAAATGGTAAGGGAGTTGATAGGCCCCATTGCAGCTTTCCATGTGGCTGCAGCTGTCAGAGGATTACCACGCACCCGTTCAGGAAAGACTGCACGGAAGTCCATTGCTGATCTTGCAAGGAATAAGTTTGTAAAGGTAAGGCAAGATTTATCTGACAGATACTTCAATAGCTATTTGGGAACTGCCCACATTCAAGCAAACTTTATAGTGCAGCTCAAGTATCATTGCTTAGCAACGGCGAGTAAACAGTCATTGCTAGGTAAAGTCTACAACAATATGTGACTGTGGGAGCTGGTCTCGTAGCTGAAAGATTATTTAAGGCTGTTTGTGTTAGGTGATTCCAGAATCTGTATTGTTTGCTATTGGGTTAAAAGAATTGTGTGATTTACCACTTGTCTTCAGTAGCAAGTGTGGCATCTAGGATGAAGGACAGGTGGTGCTGAAGCTATCAAATCCTGTTTGTTGTATTCAATTTCACGATGTGTGTCACAACTTGTAATTGCTTTAAAATGGTTGGGCTACTTCCCATCTGCTTCAGTAGTAAATATTGCATCGTCTAGCAATAGAAAACAATAATTGTGTGGTGCCAATATTGTGAACATTTTGTTGGAAGTGGAGCATCTGATGGACATGAGTTCAGTCCAGTTGTAGATCACAGCATGGAAATACTAATTCAGGTGGTGATGATAGGCCAAGCACAAGTGCACAAACAGTGAAAATAAAAGTCCATACTCATAGATGCGCTCTCCAGCTCAATTCTGAAACAATACATAAATGTTTTTCCACTATGTGACATGAAATTCAAGCATATTTTGCCTTCAGCATTCTGATGAGATAGAAGAGAAACCCAGCAGTCGTGTGATATTGGTATGAAAAAATTCCAATTTTTCTCCCCCCCCAAGTTATGCCCTATCACAGGTTTTTGCTGTTGTAAGCATTTCTTCATGTCACAAACACAAGATTGCTTTATGGGATAGATGGGCTGGGGGGAAGCTAGGGCCAGTTATTAAACACCTGACAGAAAATTTCAAATTTCTGCACTATTCTGAAAATAATTTGACAGTTGTTCGGGTGTCAGTTTTGGTATATTCAAAATGATCTCAAAAACAGCTGGGTTTGGAATCAAAGTACTGTTCAGGGTTTTCTGTTTACACTGACAAGTAACAAGAGGCATCTACAGGAGGGATTCCATCCAGTGAAACACTGGTACAGCTGATGAATCCATGATTTAACAAAGGAAAAATCATTTTGTTGTAAGTTTGTGGTTTTCCATCCCTTTCACTGAAAGCAGTGGAAAGACAAATGTATTTGGCACTACAAGAGGCAAAAGAAGTCTGCCAACAGGAATTCAAGAAGAAAATTAAAAAAGAAGGTGATGGCTCATAGTGACTGAACAGAACAGTCAGACAGGAATGACTGATACCAGATGGGATACGGAAGAGAGTACTGCAATAATGAAACCCAAGCCAGTTCTTCACTACAACAATTGGTGAATGCTGTGGACACAGGATCAGCAGCTTTCCAGTGATGGGTAAGGGAAGACAGGGTACCGGAAACTATTTTTCTATTTGATGGACATCACTACATTCAACAGCTATGCATTGTGGAAAAAAAAATCTCACTTTACAGAATCAGGATGACAGAGCAAATGTTTATGTCATTCTGCCTCAGCACACTGTAGCATGGCCAGCCATAATGGGAAATGTATCCTGTACAGCTGCAGGGAAAACGTTTGGCACATTTTGCTAGATTCAGCCCATTGAATCCAAAAAAGAATCTTTCTCATGACTGTGGTGGCACCACTGGTGCACAAAGCCAGGAAGAAGAGAGAAAAATGTTTGCTTGCTCAACAATTTCTGGACTGCATCAAGATGTTCCATACATCCAAGACATTCTACTTCTGCACAAAACCACAAATGCTGTCATTATTAACATGTCACCAGTAGGATTACAACACATTTCTAAAAGATTTTTCATTCTGCATAAGTCAAACCAAAACCAATCAAAATGAAGAGATACTTTCATTAAAGATGAAGTAATTTACTGCATGTTTATGGTATTTAAAATCATCAGCTAGTGGGTTGCTGTGGGAAGCTATTAAGAAAAAAAATAAAAGATCAAGTGGTGGAGAATGAACTTTGCATAAAATAAAAATATAATTACCATTTTTATCCATAGATGGATATTCCCCTCACTGTTCTATAAAAAGTAACTACAAAATATATTACCATTTAAATGTTCATAATAATTAAACTTGTTGAATTATAATTATTTTAATTGTCTTAATGTGTTAAAAAAATTCAATAAGCTGTAGAGACAAGTGGTAGGCTCTTGAAAACATGGCTCTGAACCTTTGGGTTCCATGAATGGCCAAGAGTACCTTGATTGTTAGCTTCTCAAGAGGACTCCACTCCATAAAGTTAGTTAACCCATCATAGCCTGAAGATTCCTTGACATAGTATTAAATATTCAGCTCCAACCTTGTTGCAAACACACTGTGTATCTATTACAAAGTCCAACCAGTGAATGCTATTTAGGGAAAGAAAAGAAGTAAATGTACAGTTATGCCTGTCTCAATTAAGCACAATGCCATGAGAAGTAGGGGGAGTAGAGGTACAGCTCCATGTATTCTCAACATTGGCACTAGATGGAGGTGAGTGGTCAGCTTCACACCCCATGGGAAAGAGCCCCCACTCTTTAAGGAAATAATCTTTATTTATTCTGATAATGATACCAAATCCATATGTACACTGGGTGGGTAGAATTCAAAGTTTTTTAATGTTAAACCTGATGGTTGATATAATAATCATTTGACTTTAAAGGGTTAATTAGTTAACCCTGTTTTAAAGGGTGATGAATAGCTGCACAACTGGCAGCTTCTCAAGAAGGGCTTAGCTCTGTGAAGTTAGTTTGTTACTGTTTTAAAGGGTTAATTAATTAGAAATAATTAGAACAGCATTTAAAACAAACTGGGTAATTTATTAAAACGTCTGTATAACACAGACCATCAATAATGCAACAGATTGTTCCTTTCTCTTCTACTTATACACAACATGTTTCGGCTTTAGATGGCCATCCTCAGGTGTCTTAATATATCAAAACTGGTACACTGCATTAATATGCGGTAAAATCACACGTTCTGGTGCACTTAATAAAATAAATGCATAAGTGCAGCTGCATTAGTGAAGACAACACCACACGCTGATAGAGGGAACAGTGCACAACAAAAGGCTTATTGCAGATTGCAGACGTAAAAGAACGGGCTAATGAACACATACAATTAGTTAAACAAGCGGACAACACCCCTTGTGAAGTGGAAAAGAATTTCACCAAAGTGATGAAAATTTTAATGGATTTTATTTTATCTTAATTTATTTTATTAAATGCACCACAGCATGTGATTTTACCGCATATTAATGCAGTGTGGCAGTTTTGATATATTAAGACACCTGAGGATGGCCATCTGAGGCCGAAACATGTTGTGTTAAAGTATAAGTGGAAGAGAAAGGAACAATTTGTTGCATTATTGACTGACTGTCATACACAGACTTTTAATACAGGGTGTCCCAGGAATTTGGTGCCATACTTCAGGAGGATACTGAGGTTTCCTTATAGAATAACTTTGAAATATGAACACATGTCCGCAAACGTAAAATAGCAGCGCTAGGGCAGCATTTAAAACCATTTCGTTTAAACTTGGTGCCAAGTTTAAACAAAATGATATTAAATGCTGCCCTAGTGCTGCTATTTTATGTTTGCGGAGATGGATTCCTATTTCAAAGTTGTTCTATAGGGAACCCTCAGTACGCTCCTGAAGTATGGCACCGAACTCCTGGGACATTCTGTATAGCTTGCAACAGGATGCTTAAATATAGAACTGGTAATTTATACTGTGGTCTTCTGAGTAGGTGGTTACCAGCATTTTGGAGGAACCTGTCATCTTCATCATCACATGTACCTTGAAGATGCAAGCAACAGAGTCCTCCAAAACACTGATAACCACCCAACAAACCCCACGATGTCAACACAGAATACCACAATCTAAATCTTCATTGCTGTGAATAGTTTTAGTTATGTAACAACAGCTCACTGTCACTAATCAATCTCTATACATAAAATTACAGTTTTTAATTAAGCACTGAACAGTCTGAACTTTCTGTGTCTCACACTTACACAGATATTGCATGCAAACTGGACAGTACAAAAGGGGAGACCTTGTCCACCTGCTTCTCATTGGAGGTTCACCTTCTGATTTATGGGTACTTTAAAAGCTGATGGAATCACAAGAAATTTGAATATATTTTCAATATCAGACTGACTTCCGTTTAACCCAGATGTTAAAGTATTACTTATATGTAGTAGCTAAATGTGGAAGATAATTTAGTCTGGAAATTCTCTTCTGTTCACAGATCTCAGGAACAATTGAGGATCCCACAGTATACAAAGAAATCAAAGCAGTCCTCCAGAAACTAGGCTATGCTAAAACAGCACCAGATCCGCAGTGATGTTGGGTTGGATGCTGGAACTAAAACTTGCTACACATGCAAACTTCTATTTAGCCCTGGAACAGTCAATATTAAAGTGGCTACTTGAATGAAGTATTAAGCAAGTACTTTCCATCAGGGGCTTCTTGTAGTTCAGCTGTGTGAAGTAAAATGAAAGGGAGGGAGATGGTGTTTCTTCACTGCCCAAGTTGAAAACGTGTAATATTTACAACACTGTCACTTCTATAGTGAAGAGATCCATAACAGAAAGTGTGCAGTCAGAGTACACTTCTTGCTTTCTGTACATTACTTTAATCTCTGTTTATTGTAATCTGTATATTAGAATTGTTTGTCTGTTGTTAAAATAAATACATGAGCTATGTAAACATTCTCTTGGTTACTGGAATGCGTTTTTGATTTCTGATTTTCGTTGTGTTAACTTGTCTGCATATTTTTCGTTCTCCTTTTCAATTCACTGTACTTCTCCCTGCAACACATTCCCACTGCGGGAAAGATTATCAGAAGAAAAATAGGAGCCTGGGGAAATACCTGTGATGTGAGAAGAATGGTATCTGACACTTCACTACCACTGCCATCCACTGATGTTTCCACCAGGGTGAGTCGTCTTACAGCAAACCTTTTCCATTCTTTGTTTTCCCCAAAATGCTCCTCCTCTCATCTGATTTCCCAGATCTGTTTTCCATTTTCCCCTCAGTTAATCTCTCCACCTGTATATTCACTGAAACATCTGCCAACCCATATAACAAAAAAGTTTATACCTTGTCAACAAAAATTGATAACTGAATTTCTAGTAAGATCCACAGGTGTCTCAAAAATGTGTTCTTAATAATCTTATCTAAACTGCACACAGAATGAAATGTACATAAGAAAATAAAAGACAAAATGTGTATTTGTATGAATCTGTATTACACAAAGTAATGAGCTTAACTGAACTTATAACATTAGCCACGGAGTGCCCAGAATTATCGTCACATAAAACATAAAACATGTCGCAGACAAGGGGTGGGATGTATATATTCATAGGGCTAAAACAGTTCGTTCATTCATTCATTCATTTCCTTTATTTTCCATATATCTATACAGGAAAAAAACCTAAGATGTGGAAATAGTCCATTTGATAATAGATGTATACATGTAATAAATTACATAAGTCACACAACTAAAATAATTCAATTCTTTATTATTAATGTGCCGAGTCAACAGCCGCAAGGCCAATTACAGACGCAGCACAGTGCAGATGAATGAGTTACATTATAGACAAACTTATTAAAAGTCAAATACAAATTACTAATAACAATAATAATAATACACACACTAGTGAAGTAACATAGGCAATAGAAAAAAAACAAAAACAAGAAGCTTATTACAATTGTAATTACTAAACATAATTTAAAAAGTGCATTACTATAAAAACTTAGAATTAATACAATTTCAATTAGATTACCCAAATAATTAAATGCTTTCTTTATTTCATTTTCCCATAAGTTGATACAGGACTCGTCATATACATACATACACATCCTCCACTTTCCATAAACATCTATACAGGGAACAGACCTAGGATGCGGAAATAGTTATCAAACACATACACAAAGTAAAGTTGTGTTAATAGTGGTCTCACTGTCTATGGATTGTTGCCAGGACTAGACAGTTACGGGAAACATAGCCTAGCGCTGTATTTTTGTCTGTTTTCACATGTTACTATCTTGGCACAGCGAGTCTTATGCCCTACTCATTCCATTTAATTTTGATCCTTGAGATCAATCATATATCAGAAACGTATAATGGGACACGGTAACTACAGATACTGAGAAAGAAAACAGCTTACAGCTTAAAATGTATGACTTGAAATGAGCTGAAACGCTGTGTTTAAAAGATCAGAGAATAAATATGCCAACCACTGGATGGTCACATCAACAAATTATATTTATTTACATTAATTCCTAAGGAAACAAAAACTATGAAAGTCAGAACTTATTGTGATGTGTAAATCCATTGCTAGGTAATGGCTCATTGAAACATGTCTCTGAGGTTAAGACAGAGACATCGATTTCTAGGCAGCACATACAGAAAAGTTTCCGTTATAACAGCTAGGTAAAGACAGTTCACACAGCAAAGAAAGACATTTCTATGACAACTGCACAAATAATGAAGTGAACTGTTGCACAGAGTGTTTCAAAGGATCTGTTACTTATCTATATGTCATGATTTTGGCCTGCATTCTGGTGATGAGACAGCGACATGTACTTAGTTCTCTCTCCATTTACTTCTAGATCAACCACCTTTTTAGTGTCAAAGTTTTTATGGTTTTGTTTATGGTATCTCTGTTATCTCCCAATAGATTCACATCATCAGCATAGACCAGTAGCTGGTGTGTCCCCTTTCAATTTAAGCCCCACCTGCTTTTCGTGTACCTTCATAATGACATATTCTAAAGCAAAATTGAAAAGCAGTAGTGATAAAGAATCTCTTGTTTTAGACGATTTTGGATAGGAAAATTATCAGACCAATGTTTACCCATTCCTTCAGTTATTTTATTATTTCGGCCACATTATTATGTTCAGTATTCAACTTAGAAACCTGTGCATGTTTATTGTTTTTTTATGTGTTATTAAATGCGATCTTAAGCTCATTAAAAAGAGTGTATTTCAGATTCTTGAGTTTTATCATACCATTGAAATTCAAATAAACTGAAACTTCAGTATTATTGCTTATTATACATGATTTATTTCACAGTAATGTAACCAAAAGCTATGTTCTGTATAGCTGTCAAGTGTAAATTGTGAGCAAAGTTATGAAGTTTAATGAAAGTATCTCTGATAGAAACAGAATTTTCTTTCAAGTTTACCCACCTTCAGCTTTCCGAAACGCAAATATTCTGTGCATGTTATAATTTACACTGTCCATTTCCTTTCCATATGGAGGTACTGGATTGATGTAAATGAAATGTCCATACTTTGTGGGCAGTAGTGAGAAACTTTCTCCTGATGCATATGAGTGATATCAAACTGAGTTAAAAAAAAGAGAAAAAATGGAAAAGAGCCTCTGTAGTAAAAGAGATCATGGTTGAAAAATTATTTGTAGCTGCTCTTGTGAACTAGTTGGCCCGGTTTGTTGTGTAAGGGGGGAGGAGATATTCGTACACAGAGGCTGGTGATATGATAGGGTACCTCCTTATCAACCTTGCTATGGGCGCTCATGGGTGCAATTTTGCATCAATACACTTGCAGCTGAATATAGAAGCAGCATTTGTGCTTTCGTGATATCACAACTGCTACTTAGCCAGGCAATAACATTGAGGTGCCAAGGGCTGATGCCTGTAAATAGAGAAGTTAAGGCCTCTGGACCCCTCCAGATCCTCTAGACTGGACTGATGAAGATGAATATATCAGATTTTTTTATATAATTAAATGCAGTCTTAATCTTGTTGACAAGAGTGTATTTCACATTCTCCAGTTCCATCATTCTAATGAAAATAATAATAAATGGGAACATGAGTATTGTTGCTTACAGTACATGATTTATAACACTTAAATGTAACTGAAACCTATGTTCTGTATGGCTTTCAAGGGTAAGTTATGAGGAAATTATGAGGTTTAATATATGTATCTATGATGGAAACAGAATTTTCTTTCAAGTTTCCCCACCTTCATATTTCCTAAATACAAATATTCCATGTATGTTACCGTTCACAATATTCAGTACCCATGGTTAAAGAGGTGTTTCATGTGAAAGAAAGGTTTATGACTTTCCAGGCACTGGTGAGAAACTTTCTCCAGATAAATAATTTGCAACCTACTCTCTTGTACTCCAGAGCTGTAGAGGCTCTTATTCCGTTGTTATTTTATTTTGTGGAAAGGGGGAGGACCGAGTTTAATAGCATTTCACTCAGATCCAACCCAAAGGATATGGGTGAAGTGATATTGAACTTACTTATGGAGCTGAGCCCTTCTTGAGAAGCCGCCAATTGTGCTGCCACTCAAGAATATCCCAGGTTTTATGGAACCCGAACGTTCATTACTGTGTTCACAAGAGCCCTCCACTGGTCTATATCCTGAGCCAGATCAATCCAATCCATACCATCCCATCCTGTCTCTCTAAGATCCAATTTAATATTGTCCACCCACCTACACCTTGGTCTTCTCAGTGGTCTCTTTCCTTCTGGGTTTCCCACCAATATCCTATATACATTCCTCACCTCCCCCTACATGCCCTGTCCATCTCATCCTCCTCGACTAGTGAAATTGAACACAGTTCAAAAAAAAGAAATAGGTTGTGGGGGGCGGAACCTCCGCCGTATAAGAGATCTGGTTGTAAAAGTATTGATACTCTAGCGAGCGAAGCATCCCGGGGGGGGAGCACTCAAAAGCAGTTGCTATGTTAGCATACCTTCTTACCGACTGCGCTCTCGGCCCTGTTGGCCACTTTAAATTTAGTTAATATAGGATTCGTAGAGATGGCAGCAGCATTGCTCCGTGGTGTCATGGCGACATGGCGGCCATGTTGCCACCAATAACATGAGAGTTTCACGGGAATGGAGGTAAGGGTGGTAAGTGCTACGCGTGCTGCCTACGTTATTAATTGCTTCGATGGCTTTGATTCCCAAGTCAGGTTGGTCTGTTGGGATGGGACAAGGGGAGTTTGGTTATGTTAAATTGAATTAAGGTTACAGGATTTTAATTAATTAGTAATATTCGCTAATATTTACGTACGTTGAGGTAGTGTGACGTTACAGGTGTGGTATGTTTGTAATGTAAAAGCTTTCTGTGTGTGCTGTGATGATTTGATATATATTTGTTCAGTAAGCAGGAGACGACTGTACTTGACAAATACTGTTCATTGTACATCTTCGTGAATATATAAATCTGAATCATATAGACTATTATTAGAGGTGCAGCTGCAGTTCTGCAGTTGGGTCAGTTGGGTTATGGTTTGTGATAAAAAAACAAAAAACCAACGACTGACTCGATGATGTAAATCATCACTTGAAGAATTTTTATTCTTGTTTTATATAATCTAAATTATTGTATTTTTACGCCAAGTATTTTAATATAATTAATATTATTGTATCCAATTTTATTAGTACTGCAGTTCAGTGGTATATATATATGTTAGCCATGTATTTGCCTGATGATGGCTTTTAATAGCCGAAACATGTAGCAGAGCCACACTAGGCATTGACCTTAATATAGTTGTGTTGTGACGGTTTTAATAAAGAAATTGCAGGTTTATATGATTAGTTATTTGTTAGAAGAAAAGGTTAATATTATTACAGGTACTTACGAAACAGCACTTCACAATATAGATTAGTTTGTATTTGGCTCATGAAATGTGGCGTTGTAGGATAGTTTAAAAATAGATACAAATTTTGTGTTAAACACTTTTCTGTATTGGTAAGTATGAGCTTGGTCATAGTGAACTGTAAGTAATGAAGCTTCACTGTTTCAGTTACTTTCTTTGCAAATAATTTTGCAGTATGAAAGTTTGTGTTGACTCCCATCAATTCCCCATGCCTTGCATAGTCTTTTGAGTGGTTTGTAGCCATATTTTATTAATTGTTGAGCAGAATGTTAACACTTTGCGGACCGGCAATTTAAATCACCCTGCGGACCGGCATTTTTATACCTACTACCCTAACTTGTGCACTGTTCACTTTAAAAATTAATATAAAATATCCTAATTAATTTTATGAACTAAAATTTTTTGAGAACACTTACCAATGCTTCTAGAAGTGCTTGAGGGTGTGATATTTCTCGAAACATTCCCCTCTGTGAAGTGGCATTACACAAAACTTGCAAATGTAGGCAGTCTTACTCCTTTTCTTGTGAATTGCGCAAACACGGCATTGCCTAGAAGGCTGCTTCCCATTGAAATGTTCACTCTTCACAGTTTTCGTGAGAGTATGTTTCCGCATATCACCTGAGAGTCGCCCAGGAGGGTCAAAATGAGGCCTGCGTGGGGTGGGAGTAGATGGCCCTGGTCGTACTAAGACTGTCTGCCGCTGGTTCTGCTGCCACTGTGTGGTCTGTAGCCCAGGCTTTTTCCACATTCAGCAGAAATACCTTGTATTTCAATTTTGAATGAGGGTTTAGGTTTTTGAAAACCAAAAATGAATTGAAAATGGCACAATTTATAAGCCACAAGGCAACTTTCTTTGCCCACTTTATTGTTTCCCTAGGAAGAGAATAATAGGCCAAGTATTGATCGGCTCTGTCAACTCCCTTCACGAACATATTATACTCAGAAATACAAATAGGCTTCTTTACTTGTCCATGTCTCCTTTGAATATCAACGATGCTCGAATTGTGAATTGTGGAACTCATATTCACAACAGGAGTATCGCTATCTCCAAAAACAGTTCTAATACTTCAGACACTTGCGTTGGGTCCGATGGAATTTGTTTCACCCCTGGATTTAAAGTAAACTGCCCCAAAATAGGCGTTTTGTCTACTTTTCCCCATGTGGCTGTCCCCGAAATGTTGCTACCCGCACATTCGTCGGAGCTACGGTCACTTTCACTGTCTGTGGTCACAGTTGTTTGTTCACCCCTGCCACACTCACTATCAGATTGTGAGTCGCTGTCACTAGCAAACTCACAAGGGACGTCAGACAGCTCATCGGAGAAGAAGTCAGATATTTCTTGTTCTCCAAAAAATCGCTTGGGTGTCAACCGCTTTGGTCTTTGATCCATATTGAACTACTGACTGACAGCTTGCTACGTAAAGCTTAAAGAAATAAAGGCATTTATTTTCCTTTGCAGGGGCATAGAGTTACAGCGAGGTCTAGTAACTGATTGGTCAGCAGACATTCCAGAGCCTTATAACCCAGCTGCAAGCAGCTACGTGCTAGCTAGGTGGAGCCAGAGAGATGTATAGTGTGTTGCAACTTATCGTGTTTTAAAAACCTGTTAACACGCGAACGGTCTGCCATGTTTAAAAGTGAAAAACCTTTTAAAGGGCGCGCAGTCCGCAAAGTGTTAACACTGTTTTTGTAATGATGGAGCTGATACATAGCTCAAGTTCTGGGGAAGATCAGCATTTTTCATTTTATGAGCTGATCGTCCTTGACGTTTGTTATTGTGCTTGAATATTCTTGTTCCATTTTGTTTCTGGTTCTTCTAGAACCAATATTTGGTCCCCGCTAATAATCTAATCTAGATAATTGCATTTTATAAAAGCTGTACTGACATCAGAGTTTGTGAAACAGTGAAAATTACAAATGTGGCTATGGATGTCGTGGTGTTTTGCCTGTAGTAGCTGAAATGTAGGGGACAGAATTATATAATTGTTGACTGGTAATTTTGTTTGAACAGGAGTTTGGAAATGGAAAATAAGCATAAGTTTTTCCACAAAGTTTTTTATATATAAGTAGTGCAGTATTGCATGGCAGTTGTAAGGGAATGGAAATTAATTTCCCATTTTTAAGGAGCTGAAGTCTTTACTTTTATATATTTTTACAGTTTTCTAATATGGAGATATCTTTGAACAAAATTTACTTAGTGTATGGGTTTGATTGTTACCAACACTTGGTTCAAGAAGCCAAAGAGAAGAATTTACACATGGAAGGCACCTGGGGATTGGAAGAGGCATCAGCTGGACTACATCCTTGTGAAACATCGATTCAGAAACAGTGTGAAGGATGTGAAGACGCTTCCTGGGGCAGACATTGACTCTGACCACAACTTGCTGGTTGCCAAGTTCCGAACCAGGTTGAAGAAAATTATAGGATTTCGAAAGCGCAGACCCAGATGGGATTTGGAGAAGTTATATGCTCAAAGACAAAGCGTGCAAGAGACTCTAGAAGAGAAACTCGGTGCAATTGAAGGTGAAAGCGGAAATGCTGAAGCGCAGTGGAACGATATAAAAGAATGCATGTTAGATACTATCAGTGATTTGGTAGGTAAAGTTGAGAAGATAGCAAGAAAACCATGGGTTACACAGGAGATGATGAGTAAAATGGAGGAGCGAAGGAAATGGAAGAATGTCAACAATGAAGAAGGCAGGAGGAAATACAGGAGACTGAGGAATGAATTGAAAAGAGCCACGGACAGGGCCAAAAAGGAATATCTTGAGAAGATATGTAATGAGATTATGGAATTTCAAAGAACAGGCCGTTATGATTTGATGTACATGAAGACAAAAGAACTAGGATGGAAAGAGAATCATGGGATTCAAAATGTTGGCATCGAAGACTCCCAGGGGAATAGAATAGTAGATCAGAGGCAAGTGCTGAAAATTTGGGAAAATTATATTTCAGAACTATATGATCGACCTAATCGGCCAGAAACCTTAGAAGTTGAACCGGAAGAAGAAGTAGATACAGACGAGAAAGGACCATATATTTTACAAAGTGAGGTGGAAAAAGCTATCAAGGAAATGAGGAAGGGAAAGGCTACAGGAGATGATGATGTACCTGGAGATGTGCTCAAGTTACTGGGAGAAGGTGGTTTGAAAACACTGACAAAACTAATGAACACCATATATGAAAGTGGAGAGTGGCCCAAGGACTTTACAGAAGTTACAATGATTGCCTTAAAGAAAAAGACAAAAGCTACAAAATGCAGCGACCATCGCACAATAAGTCTTATTGCACATACAGCAAAGATAATAGCAAAGATACTTAAAAGAAGAATTGAAAGGAAAATAGAGGATGTACTTGGAGAAGATCAGTTTGGATTTAGAAGAGGAAAAGGAACCAGGGATGCAATTGGGATGATGAGAATTATAGCGGAACGAACTTTGGAGATAGATGAAGAACTGTGTGTTTGCTTCATAGACTGGCAGAAGGCATTTGACCGGGTAAACTGGACCAAATTAATGCAGATCCTGAAAGAAACAGGTATCGATTGGCATGAAAGAAGATTGATTAGCAAATTGTACATGGATCAGAAAGTTAGAGTACGACTGGACAGGGGGGAGACAGGAAGTGTGCAGATTGGAAGAGGAGTTCGACAAGGATGCTGTTTATCACCAATTCTGTTCAACTTGTACAGCGAATGCCTTACCAAGGAAGCTCTGGATGGGCTCGGTGACTTCAAAGTAGGAGGGCAAATTATTCAAACTGTGAAATATGCAGATGACCTTGTGTTAATGGCTAAGGAAGAAACTGTGCTACAGGGCATGATTGATAGACTAATTGAAATTGGAAGGTGCTATGGCATGGAAATGAATGTGGAGAAAACAAAAGTAATGAAAATTTCGAGACAACCAACCCCAGTCACAATAAAGATAGACCAAAAACAAGTGGAGAATGTGAAATGTTTTAAATATTTGGGTAGCTTGTTAACAGATGATGGAAGGTGTACTTGTGAAATTAAATCCAGGATTGCCATGGCAAAAGCTGCATTTAGCAAGAAGAAGAATCTTTTTACCAGCAAATTGGACTTAAATTTGAGGAAGAAACTAGTGAAATGCTACATTTGGAGCATAGCTCTGTATGGGGCTGAAACATGGACACTTAGGGCAGTAGATCAGAAACATCTGGAAAGTTTCGAAATGTGGTGTTGGAGAAGAATGGAGAAGATCAGTTGGACCGATTATGTGAGAAATGAAGAAGTGTTAATTAGAGTCAGTGAGCAGAGGAATATCCTACATGAAATAAGAAAACGGAAGGCTAATTGGATTGGTCATGTTTTACGCAGAAACTGCCTTCTAAAAGAAGCTATCGAAGGAAAGATAGATGGGCGGATAGAAGTGACAAGAAGACGAGGAAGAAGACGTAAGAAGATGCTGGATGACCTTGGGGACAGAAGAGGATACTGTCATTTGAAGGAGAAAGCTCTAGATCGCATTAAGTGGAGAAATTGTTTTGAAAGAGACTGTGGACCTGTCGTCTTGACAGATTACTGATGATGATGAGTGTATGGGTATTATTAGTACCTTTTCTTTAGGCCAGTATGTATACAAGCAAATACTTGATCTGTATTGACAAGCTTGTCAAAAGTTTCACACATTTACCATTGCACTGTATTTTTCAGTCTTGAGGCAAAAACTGAACCTGAGAGTACCAGCAGACATGTTTGTGTGTGTATGTGTGGGGGAGTGCCAAGTATTATCATGCAGGAATATTATGTAACCATAAATTTTTTGTGTCATTACAAGCCACAAAGAAGTTTTACATTTTATTGAAATTAAAAGTGGATCAAGTTTGAAACCGTACATACAGATTTGCACGCAAATCAAAATCTGTTTTTTAATGCTATTCGTGTAATTGTTTCAGACCTGCGACTCTCCAGCACAAGACCTCAAATGACTCGTCTGCCATAAGAGGAAGGAGTTGTTGCTGTACAATCAGAACGAGCAAGTGACAGCATTTCTCTGATGTCCATGATGCTGTCGTATCATCCCTGCATTGCTCTTTCAGATAGCCTTTTCTCTTGCAGCTATGCCACCAGAATCTCTGCATGTCAAGAATGAAGTGAAAATCTGGGCATGTCAAGACTGCAGTGAAAATCTGTGCATGTCAAGACCGAAACATGACAGGAAGATACTATTACAGTATTACAGGAAGAAATGTCAGTTTGATGTGTGTGACCATGTCAGACTGATACTTATTTGTCCAACAAACTGCCTCCCTTGCTTTACTATGTTTGCATGCAGGAGGGTAACACATATGCGTAATGTCATCTGACTTTGTGTCTTGCTTTGATGCCATCGATGCACACCATCGGTTACTCTTCACTTGCTTTTCTTTATTGAAACTACATGTTTCGGCCCAACTAGCAATCTTCAGTCTCCATTTGTGGTCCTTAGTGGCTGTAAACAAACATGAGTATGCTTTTTGTCTGCATTCGTTGAAAAGAACAACCAATTTTATTAAAAAAGCTCAAGCTTATTGGCATCAGTCGAGGTGATGGAGTACCAAACTACTGAGGCATATTCCAACTTGGACCTGACTAAAGTATAGTACATACAGACACTCCAGGGTGGAAAATCTGTAGGTAATGGAGCGAAAAAGACCTAAAAGCTTTATGCATTCAGAAAATATAAAATTAACATGTGTGTGAAAATGTAGTTTTGAATCAAAGAAAACACCCAGGTCATTAATACTGGTGGTGCATGTAATGATAGCATGACAAAGCTCAGAAAATTTAGCGTTTTCTGTGACAGAACTGTGTCTATATTCCCATTGTTGTATGTTGCAGTTCTTGCAGGCAACACACATTTTGATGGAGTGTGATATGGGAGTTCTATAATGAAACCTGTCTGAAGGATTATATCAGCTTCCACTTTGGTTGGTCTAAATCACTTTCATATATGTCTTGCAGAAGTGTTAGAAGTTACAAACGTTTGGTAAAGTTTTTGTGTATATGTAAAATGGGCTCTGTATGCTTGAACCTTACCTCTCTTGGTAGTTTTTATCGAATAAAGTACAGCCAAAGAAGTGTTATTCTAAAAACTCATCCTGTAAACTGTGGCTCTCATGTCTGCATACAGTATCAGCATGTGACAGTTTGGATTAATTGACAGTGGGCTTTTCTAAACACCTGGTAACTTGAAAAACTGTTGTCTTCTTAGATGTGAGGGAATGTAGACTGGTAGAATGTTACCACCGTTTTGGAGGAACATGTAAAGTGATAAGACTTTGAAGATGGAGCTTCACATTCCTCAGAAATGTTGGTAAAATTCTACCAGACTACATGGTGTCACATCCCAGAAGAGTGAAATCTTCGTGGTTACAGACATGTTCCTATGGACAATCTTAGTCGAAGACTTGTTCGCTTAGAGGGTGTACATTGTAATTGCACATACAGGGAATACATAGTCATGAGTAGATATCAGTTGGTTTTGATTTTACATGGGAGTTAGGTGTAGGAATTGAGAACTGAGAGTTGTGTGTTCTGCATTTGTTGATACTTCTGAATTGCATGGTGACAGTGAGGAGGCTATGGCTGGTACTTGGAATGAAGAGTACAGCTTTCTGAGTTGTAGCAAAGTGTAGTTTGGAGAGAGCCCTGCGTTTTGGAGGCAACATATTCTTCCTAAACATTGGGCCTTTTCCAAACTACACGTTGCTTCATTGCAGGACCCTGAACTCCTTATAGACATTGCCATGAAAACATCAAATCAAACATGGTACTCAGAATGTCTGTGTAAGATACGTAAGTTGCTGTCTGATTGCAGAGATAATTGTAAATATAAATTGGATAGGAACTGCTGGAGCTTTGGGGGTTGGTGGGGAGATGTTATGGCATTTTTCTAGTTGGTACAGTTAGAAATTTCTTGGCAGCTAATTCCTCAATAATCTGACAAGCCATAGTGGACAGTTTAGGCATCGTATTGATGTAGAATTGTGTAATACAAGTTTATGGAAGTATGACTGCCATAACTTGACTATGGCAAAGACAGATGGGTTGCAGCATAGTGAAAGCAATATGAATCACTTCGTTGAATTGTAACGTAATCCATAGAATGTTTGACAGTTTAGGACTTACACTGTTGCAAGATATTTTACATTCATTGTATCCAAAAATTATATACACTGAAGCAAATATAAACATTCTGATGTATGTGAGGCTATTTGGATCCTTATGGATGGGATATTTGTAATTTATTTTAATAAATACTCTTCAGAGCCGATTATGTCTTTGCTTCATGTTTTAGGGCAACCTATTACATGTACACCCTAAGGATGTCTGCACAGATGACACATGCAAGGGGAAATAAGAATTTTACGCACATTGTCAAGGGTTTTATTTGATAGATCTATACAGGTCAGTTGACTCCTCTGATGCAGGAGAGATTGATCCACTACAAGCCTTGCGTTGTCACAGTAAATGCAGATAAATATGGGCAGAACATTAATGTCACGAACAGAGTTTGGGGTCACCTGAGACTGTGTGCATCTATGACAACGCAGCCAACTAGTTCAGCCTTCATCCTCCCCGATACATATTTCTGCTTTACAGCATGCTGTCAGGAATGACTGGAATTGAATGACCCCAACTGAGTGCTGATGGCTTTAATACAATCATTAAAGAAATAAAAACAAAGTTGTCCCTATGCTTAGTGCAGCACTGCACTCAGAATATGTACAGAGTGCAAATAAAATGAAGTATATGAGAACATACAAAACAACTTCTGCCAGAAGAGTCACATTGTAAATACAGTTAACAAATAATTTAAAAAATATTTAAGAATTTTGATGTGTTGGATGAATAATGTTAAAAAATAATTGGATTGGGGGTAAATCCTGGAAATTCTTGTCCTTTTTAAAACTGATCTTGAATATTTTAGAACACCAAAACGTTAAAATTCAGGAGCATGTTGAAAGAATACATGTTGGTTGTGTTTATGGAGGTAAGTAAAATTGCTTTCACCTCGACGCATAAAGAGCTGCAGTCACATTCCCTGTGGAAATGAACATGGAACCTTAAGAAGGTAAGTTCGCTGGCCCATCCCCAAGACCCACACATCTACTGGTTGAATTTGCCTATAAAGTTACATGTGCAGTGAATTTACAAATATCCTCAGAGCCTGATTGTTTTAAGTCCACTTTATGATCAGAATAAATCACTACAAGACCAGTCATGTTACACGAATTAATATGAATGGTTTGTATAAAGCTCAAGACTGGATGTACCAAACTATTTAACCCGTACTGCTCACAGCAGTCATGACGAGAATTGGAAGGATGATTCAGGATGACGAGCATTAGCTCAGTGGTAAGGCTTGTATGCACGAGAACATGGGTTCAAGTCCATGTGGAATGGGAATAGAATAAAGTAACCAATCATCATGAAGGGATGGAACCAAGTTAATATGCATGAAATTAATACTTAATGTACAATTTGCAGGTACAGTAGGAAATGCAAACAAAACCCTGTACTTTTGTTCCAGTAACCTTCAACAACCTTCAAGAACACAGCGCTGCCGCAGCCCCAAGCTTTCAGCCTGGGTGTTGATACTTTGACTGCAGATGTAGTTGTATTTCCGAAGAAGGGGATGCAGTGGCCAATCAGCATCAACGGTCAGACCCAAGTTAATGTACATGAATCTAGTGCGAATTGCAAGAAATGTAAACAAACACCTGAAGTGTCTAAACTTGTAACCTCCAAAATACCTTCAGGAGTACATTTATAGCTACAGGATTACTGAGGAGTGTTGCAGATGAACATGTATGTGTTGGACAGGATATGAGGATAAACTCTGTTTCCTTGATTCACCATCTATGCAAGCCAAGTGGTCAATTCTTGTTCAGTAAACTCTTAATTTATCTGAAATGTCTGCTCTGGGGAAGATAATTTATTCTGTATGTCTCCTGTGAGGCATCAGCTGACTGGTTGACCACAACCACTTCAATCCCAGGGGTAAAGTACCATTTCCTTGTGTAGCACCCCCTCAATCATGAGGTTTCATACTCTACTTGGTATGGGGTCCAAAGCTTGCCTTCAGTGTAAAGCAGATGAATGAATAAGATGAGAACTGACCAATTGGCTTGCAAAAATGGCTAACTGAAGAAAGGAAGTTCATCCTCATACTCTCTCTAGGAGATAAATGTTCAACTATGGCAGTGATGTTTAATCCTCATCAGAAAGTTCACAGCTTTGGCTTGAAATGTGCTCTTGAATGTTTTAGAGGTTATAAGAATAAAATAATCAGGGTTATATATACATTTCTTGTATCTTCAAAATATTTGCATTTAGCACTACATTCATGTATTTGTACCTAGACTTTGCCCCTGACCATTGATGCTTACTGGCTATTGTAAATCATTTTTCGGAAATAAGGCAACACCTGTGGGCAAATGCCCTGAGCTGCAGCAACTCTTGTGTTCTTGAATGTCATTGAAGGTTATTACATCAAAAAATTACGGGTTTTCTTTACATTTCCAGCTATACCTATAAATAATTTAGTAAGGACGGAATTCATGTGGACTTCTGTGCCCTGCACCCCTTAATGTTGATTGGTTTCTTAGCCATTTACCTGAGGGGGGGAGGGGTGGTCCAATGATAACGCCTATGCCCCCCCTGAAGGCGTGGTTTCGTTTATTGTACCAATAGATTGTGCAGTGGCCCCGCCCCTTAATGCTGATTGGCTACTCTGTCTCACAGAAGGTCCTGCAAAGGAAAGTAACGGGGTGCAACGGAAAGTACCGGGGTTTGTTTACATTTCTTGCTGTATGCACAAAATGTGCTCAAATACTGTCTTGCTCCGGGTTTTCCAAGTAACTGGTGCTAACATAAAGTTCCTGGGTGCTAACGGAAAGTTCCGGGTGTTTGTTTACATTTCTTGCTGTATGCACAAAATGTGCTCAAATACTGTCTTGTTCCGGGTTTTCCAAATAACCTCCGGGTTTTCACAAAAACCGTTCGGGTTTTCCAAGTAACCGAAGATAATTAAAACGAAAAAGTACCGGGATTTTTAAATTTAATTCATTTGCGATCAATACTGTGCTCCTGGGGTCGTTCAAAGTACCAGGTTTTCCTGATAACCGAAGGCCATCAAACCAAAAGTATCAGGTTTTCCTGCCACCCGAAGATCGGTAAAATGTAAAGTACCGGGTGTTTTAAATTTAATTCCTGATGGCAGAAATTTTGCTCGTCTTCATCCACAGCTTGTGTATTGTGGTGAAATATTAAGGAAAAAATCTATTGATGGGGCTGGGATATTGTGGGTGATAAAGTGGTGGATCTTGAAGACTTTACTCATTACCCATAAACCAGCAGTAGTAGTAGCAGCAGCAGCCACAGCATTATTGTGAAGTACTCCTTCGTATGTCACATTTCCTTTCTACACATATTTGTAACAGACTTACCTGTAGGAATATTTTAATGATACATCAGTCATGGATCAATAGGTTCAGGGAGGGGAGCATACACAACCAGCAATGTGATCTCATAATCCTGTTTTAAAGGAAAAAAGTTGTGACACAAGGTGATAAAATATTCTTGGGCTATAAGCCATGACTGATGATAGGCAGAGATGGTTCATGCGACATCGGTGATACTTAACCAACCGCCAGAGCAGATTTCATTCACTGCAGCTGTCATGGAAGCTTCAGCTCTTGTGTTTAACGTGAGGTTTACACTGTAGTTAAAAAGGTAAAGCAGGGTAATTTTATTTCAGATGTACACAGTATTTGTTACATGCCATAGGAAATTGAAAATGTGACTAGCCATACATGAATAGATAGCTTATACCATTTTGTAATGAAAGTACAGGCAGTGTTCTAAGCACCTTTGACTATTTTTCCACAGTCACCACCCCAGTTCAGGCATTTGTCCCATCACACCACTAATTTGGAGATGCCGCTGTTGTAGAATTCGGCCAGTTGAGAGTGGAACCACTGCCAGACAGCGGTTTTTGCATCGTCATCGGAAATGAACCTCTGACCTACCACGAACTTCTTCAGTGGACCGAACACCTGGTAATCAATGGGGGAGAGGTCTGCACTATACGGTGCATGCTCCATAATCTCCCTTCTGAATGACTGCAGTCACGCCCGGGGATTCTCGTGGACGTTGTGGTTCTCCTCCATGACAACGCCAGGCCTCATGTGGCAAACAGGACCGCCACCCAACTGCAGTCATTCGGATGGGAGATTATGGAGCATGCACCGTATAGTCCAGACCTCGCCCCCAGTGATTACCGCATGTTTGATCTACTGAAGAAGTTCCTAGCAGGCCAGAGGTTCATTTCCGATGACGCGAAAACTGCAGTCCGGCAGTGGTTCCACGCTCAACCTGCCGAATTCTACAACAGCGGCACCTCCAAACTAGTGGTGCGATGGGACAAATGCCTGAACCAGGGTGGCGACTATGTGGAAAAATAGTCAAAGGTACTTAGAACACTGCCTGTATTTTGATTTCCCTGTATGTGTATTATTGTGGCTCAAAAAAAAATAGGGGCAAAGACTTTTCGATTTGCCCTCATATATTTGTCTGCAGTGTTGGTTAAAACAAATTACAGAGCATTACATTTCAGAAGACTTGTCCTCAATAATATTGCGGAACAGTCAGGATGTGATAGAACGTATGTAGTAGAAGTCTACACTTACAAAGCTGGCAGTACATTCCTCCAAAATGTTGGCGGACTCCTACCCACCTACACAGCGTCACTTCCTACTTCCTCATAATCACTGCCATGAATATCTCAAATGTTGCACAGAACACTGGTGCTTGTAGATGACTGTACTTCCATTTATGAACAAGAAATATCGGCACACTACAAGCATACAGTAATTGTGCTGTACTGATTAAACTGAACTGTGATCAGTGCAGATGAATTACATTACATAATGAAATCAAAGTGTCGGAGCATTGTTTGAACAAGTCTTCATCACAGTAGTGAGCCTGTTAGGAAATCTGTACAAATTAATAAGAAACGGCAAGTCTGCCATTGCAACCATTTAAAGCTATCGGCCTGATGCTTCAGTGGCCCTGCCTGGACTCCAACTGCATGTGGCCACCTCAAGTTTACAGTAAAACTTTGAGTGCATACAAATATACCATGAAATTTAAGCATTTTATATATCATTTTTCCTAAAGATGATATACATTTAAATACTACAAGAAGTGAAACTATTTTATTGTACCTTTCTCAACAGGACACTGACCAATAAAGAAACAAAATCTTCAGTTTCTTTTGATAGGTGTGTCATACCTTCTGTTTGAAAATCATTTACTGAAAAATTAATTACCTATGGTAAGGACGGATAGTAATGACCATCAATTACCATAAGGAGACTGCTCTGAGTGAGAATGTTACAAACTAAAATCAACTTCACACATAATTCCAACCTTGCAAGTAACCACACTAACTGAACAACATATTCTTCATGCACCTAATGGAGTAGGTGTACATGCTTTAAATTATAATCCCTATTTCATGAAGAAATACACAAATGTAACAACTTTTGTAATAATGTGATTTTAAGTCAATTTCAATTAACAAAGACTAAAACACACTGAAACTGTCTTAAATAATTAGGTGGCTGGAATATATGTGACTGAGGTTGTCAACTTAAAGAGTTATACATTACTGATATCAAGAAAAATGTATGTTTGGGAACACCTGTAGTCTGTCTGGGTACCTACTTAAGTGAAGATTAGCAACACTTCAGGATTACAATTCAGACTTCAGATAATGTTCAGCATTGACTTATATATTCATTTTGGGTTCAAATCATTATCCCCACCTCCAAGAAGATGCCTTAAGATCAGCCTTACACAGTTTCATGACCTGATATTATTGGCCGAGTCTATGTGTCTTTCGAGTTTTCATATACCTACAGAGGACTCTTTATCATCTGCATGTGGATTAAACACAGGAATTTTATAACCGCATATAAAATTTGTAACCACTGTCCAGTGCAATTGATAAAAGTTGTTTTCAATGTTTCATCCTTTATATGTTTCAGTCAAAACGACCATCTTCTGGAAACTACAGTTACCTGTCATAGATATATATCTTATATCATTTAACTAATATTAAGATGTACTTTGATTTGTTAAAACATTTAAAATTATTACAAAAGTGTAAGGACAAGAAACCAAATTGGTTCTAGTTTAAAACAAATACTGAACATTATTTTGCAGACTAATTGTAATAATTTTTAGATGTTTTAACAAATCAATGTACAACTTAATATTACTTAAAAGATATAATATATACGAGTATATGTATGACATGTAATAGCAGTTTCCATACGTATTGATAATATCCTTCTGAAGATGGTCGTTTTGACCGAAACATGTAAAGGATGAAAGATTAAAAACAACTTTTATCAATCACACTGGACAGTGGTTAAAACCCTTACATACAATTACTAGTGTGACGGACCAGGATGAACCAAGTTACTTTTATAACCCATTACAAATGTTTCAGTGATATATCAGTGGTGCTTTACAATGATTTGCAGTAGACTGTACATCTTCTGATTCTGTTGCTTGTATAATTTTACAGCTTTCCATACTGGCCTACAACTGAACAAGGGTTTCTTTCTTCCATTGGAAGGATACACTATTGCTATTGCAATCAAGAAAGACCAAATATAATTACTTCATGACTGATTTAGCTTAGAGGCTGTTCATCTGGCTCAAGTCCTATAAGCAAGAAACTCATCACTAGAAATTGTACTTTCCAGCTTACAGGTGCCAACAGGTTACCTAAGGAAGCAGGAGAACCACTGTACTCATTTGAATGTGACATGAACTCTGTGGCCTTCCTTCCAGTACACACAGGCACTGTCGGCAGCTGCAAGCTGTCTTATTGAAAAATAGAGATGATATTCCAGACAGTAAGAAACAATAAAAAAATCGCCAAAGTTCAGAGTTGGTGCCAGCATATTTCATGAAGAATTTGCAGTTTTGTTTTTGAGATGGTTGCCCTGAAAAAGAAAGAAATAAAGAAAATGTAGTAATGCTCATGTTAAACTTTAAGATCTCACAAAAACCTCACATGATGGTTTTCTTCTTGAAAATGAAATTTCATATTCTGCATCAGAAACAGANTTTTTTTTTTTATTAGAACTGGTTGTTCTTTTCAATGAATGCAGACAAAAAGCATACTCATGTTTGTTTACCACCACTAAGGACCACAAATGGAGACTGCATTTCTTTCTGCTTCTGCTGCAGGAGGCTAAGCGTTCCGAGTGGGTGTCTGTTGAGCTCATCTGTTTCATCAACTGGAAACAAAAAAAAATTTCCTTTGGATGGGGCACAGTCTGTTTGCTCTTAAACATACTGTAATATCTACAGTTCATGTCACTGATTATCCTAACAGGTGGCCAAATTTTAAGCTTTTTTATTTTTTGTTATTGCTAGTGAGGTGGGACTAAGTCCCTTGTACTGCGGCCACTTCTGGCCTATTGTACAAGTCCCAGATGATAGCTGAGGGTGATTGTGTAACAACTGGTGGAATGAAGATTGGCAGGTGAAACTGAAGTACTCGGAGAAAATCTGCCCCAGAGCCACTTTGTCCACAACAAATCCCACTTGACCAGATCCTGTATCGAACCTGGGCCACCATTTTGGGAAGCCAGTGACTAACCGCTTGAGCTATGGCACAATACAATGTTGATGATCATAACAATTTTCTGTAGAATTCTCAGTGAGTTTGCATGCCAATTTGAAACATATTCAAGAGAGGACATAAACCATCACCTATCCTCCCTGCAGGCTACATCTTACCTAAAGCCATACACGTCTTCTCCAAGCGAATTCTCCTCATCGCTGTCCTCTGCTGCAATGTACTGCACTTCCAAGTGCATGTCAAACTGTATCTGCAAGATATCCACAGCTTCTTCATGAGAGGCCTGCAAGAACATCAGGGCTCTGTATTCATCATTTGGATACATTCTGGAAGGTGTTCTAATTTAATTAAAACTTTGAAAAGTACTGTCTTCTGGGATATGAATGCTGTGTAGTCTGGTAGAAGTTTACTGACTTTTGTAGGTATGTTAGTAAAATTCTATGAGACTACATGGCGCCATATCCCAGAAGACAGTATGTTTCTTAGTCACCACAGAGAGAAGCTCAGATCAAGTATAAATTGCATACAGTTGTTACTTCCTGTATACACTGAGGGATGCTAACAACTGACCTACAGGCCAGCAGCAACCAAATACATTTACAATCATCTCTAAACCATTAACATTATTTGATCATATCTATCTCTATTATAATTTCATCCTATTGCCCTCTTCTTTTCCAAATGTTTTGAACAAAATTTCCTCATTTTCTTCATTGTTGGTTTATACATTCAGTCTTTATCATAAGCACCTCATTACCAAAATACATCCAGTCATTCTTAACATAAAGCTCACCCCATAACTTAGATTCAGAATATGTGTGTTCTTTTAGGTTCTCTGATGGACTCAATTTGACACAGAAATCGCTTCCTGCTCTGTTAGATTCAATCTGACAACCCAACAATCTCAAAAAAATTAAGTGAAATTTACCATGGTAGTTTGTCATGTGTTCAAATAATTGGAACAATGGTCAAATCTGAGGATCTCACAGCAGTGACTATGAATATTACTGTGTTCTAGGGTGTGACAGGGTAGAAGATAATCTCTTCTTGTGCCATGAAGAAGGTAGGTGCAGGTTCCTGTGATACTACTAGACTGTGTGGCATCATTTCCCAGAAGGCAGCGATCTTCAGGTCCTCACCCTGTGACCTGCTGCACACAGATGACTTAGCCATTCATCAAGAGACACTAAGGACACTAAGGAAAGCGACAAACAAACCAAGTCCAACCCAGAACTACACTTCAATGTCTAGCCTTACAAATACAGGATGATTCTAAATTACTATCAGTGTTTCCATGGCCTATAATTCTCAAACCGAAAATAACAAAATAAAACTACTGACCCAATGTCAAAGTGTAATTCAAGAAGTTTTATTTTATGGGTAATAAAACTTTTTGAGTTACATTTTCATATTCCACAAGCAGTTTTATTTTGTTATTTTTGGTTTGAAAATTATAGGCCACAGAAACCCTGACAATAATTTAGAATTCATATTATAACAGTTACCTGCTTCAAGTCCTGGCCATTTCCATAAAGTATCGCATTTCCAACATACAGTGCACCACATTTTGCTGCTGCTCCTTCGGGCTCCAATTCTGAGATGAATATTCAGGACAGGATACATTCAGTTGAAAATAGTTTCTAATTTTTTATTACTGTATTTAATATCTCTCTTTCTATATTTATTATGATTTATTTAAAAAAATCTAAGGGGAGCAGATGCCTGGGCTGCTCCCTCCCTGCCAGAACCCATGACTCTTGGCATGGAAATCTGTACAGGCCAGGTTATCTCTGGTTACAGGGTTGAAGTCCATATTCTTCACAACACCAGGGCTTCTACGGAAACAGATGTTGTACCTGTTGATTTTCTTCGTGTCGTGCTTACATATCACTTAACAGCCATATTGGATGAGAAGAGCTTCTTATTACAATTCAAAACAAAAACAAATGAATATAGATCACTATTACCAACGTGAACATTTTTACATTACTAGATTCTCAACAGTCCTCCTTAATTTCAAAATGTTGTCAACATTATTAGCTGTTTTACAAAGTTAAATTGAATAACACTTAGTAATTTTGGTCTTCAGATTACAAAATTAGTACATGTAATTAAAATGTTCTCAGTCTTATCAAAATCAGACTTATTTCTTCTTAAGTATAATGTCTCTAAACTTGGTAAATTTCTCTGGTGATAGTGGTTTTGTTAAAATGTCTGCCACCTGAGTTTCAGTGTTACAATATTTGAATGAGAACAGTTTCTCTTTCAATTGTTCACTTATGTAGTGATACCTAACGTCTATGTGCTTACTCCTACGCATTATTTGTCCAGTTTCTATTAGCTTGATTGCACTCTTGAGTGTCAACACACAGTTCAGCTTCCACCCTTTTTCTTGTCGACTCCTCTATCAACGTCTTTAGATATTTCAATTCTTTACAGCACTCAGCTGCTGCAATATATTCGGTCTCAGTGGTTGATAATGCAACAATATTTCCTAGAGCACCATGATATTGGGCCCCCTGACATCATAATTACATATCCCATTACACTCTTCCTATCCTTTACATCCCCTGCATAATCAACATCACTAAATGCTTCCAGTTTCACTGTTTCGGAGTCAGATGAGGTATATTTTATTCCTGAATCTCGTGTACCTTTCACATACCTAAGGGTCCTTTTCACATTCTGAACAGCTATTTTGTCAGGATTTTCCAAGGTTCGACTTTCCACATTTACAGTGAATGCCATATATAGCAGGCTTCCTAGAGCTTCTCTGTAAGGAAATCTTATGTCATTTTCTCCTTCGTCATTCGTTGGTGGGGTTGTGGCCATGGGTGTTTTCATTTCTCGACTTTCTTGCATGTTGTATTTTTCCAACATTTGGCTTGCATAGTTGGTTTGAGCGATATGTATCCCATCTGGTTGCCTCTCAATTTGTATTCCTAAATAAACTTTTGGATTTGTGGTTTTTATCTGGAATTGATTTTCCCGTCATCCACATGAATGGCCATGAACACACTATCGGCATCATTCTTAAAAATGCATTGGTCAGATTTTAGTTGGTTTAGACCTTCTTCTTTTAGAAAGGTTGTCAACTTCTTGTTCCATTTTGATGGTGCTTGTCTTAGGCCATATAATGCCTTTTTCAGGAGACATACCTTTCCAGTGTTCTTGTATCCTTCTGGTATCTCCATATAGTTTTCCTCCTCAAGGTCTCCATACAGGAAGGCAGTCTTCACATCAAAGGTTTGCATGTTCATATTCTTACGTGCTGCTATGGCAAACAGTACTCTAAGAGAATGCATGTCAACAACTCGGCTAAAGGTATCCTTGAAATCTATTTCACCTTCCTTTTGTTGACATCCTCTCACAACCAGTCTGGCTTTGTGTCTTCCATCATCCTTTATTTTGAAAAACCATTTACTGGTCAGAATTTTCTTGCCCGTTGCTTTCTCTCTGTTTACATATATCCAAGATTTGTTTTCGTAGAGCGAATGCTTTTCCTCTTTAATGGCTTTCTTCCACTTCTCGCTGTCTTCGCTCTCCATGCACTTGTCATATGTATAGGTGAGCATACCCTCCTTTTGACTCTCTGTGTGATAGTCTCGGTACTTTGCGTGCATTTGAATGTTTCTTCTTGGTCTCAATGCATATCCATGTTCGTTTTGACCATTGTTTTTCTTTCCATTATCCTTGTGGTCAGCATTTTCATTTTCTTCAGTATCTGTTGGTTCTTCTTCATTGTTGTCAGCTTTGGGTTCTTGCTGCATTTCGCTATCTTCCTGATCTGGAGTATTTGGCTTGTCTTCTGGATCCGTCACTCTTTCCATTTCCTTTTGTTTATTTGTTGTCACAGGTTTACTTGTGAATGTCACGTCTCTGGAGACAGGTCCTTTCAGTATTTGGATCCCATATTCTGTAGCCATTTGTGTTGTATCCAACGAATATTCCTTTCTTGCTATGACTGTCCAACTTTTTCAATGGTCCAAGAATTTTAGTGTACACATCTGAACCAAAAATCTTCAATCCAGCCATATCTGGTCTTTTGCCATACCAATTTTCCGCTGGCGTTCCATTCAGTGTCACTGTTGGACATCTGTTTAGCAGGTATGCAGAAGTGAGTACAGTTTCACCCCACATTCTCTTAATTAAACCTGAGTCAAAAATCAATGCTCTTGCCTTTTCCACAATGGTACAGTTCATGCTTTAGGCAGTGCCATTTAGCTGTGGCAAATATGGGGTAGTAAATTCCATTACAATCCCCTTCTTCTTACACCATTCTCTCAAGGTGTTGTTCTTATATTCCCCTCCATTGTCCCATCTTATTCTTCTCACTCTTGTATTGAAGTGACACTCAGCTTCATTTACATATTCCTTCAAAAAGGTATACACTTCACTCTTATTTTCTAACAGGCATATCTTACAAAAATGTGTATAATCATCCACACACGTAAGGAAATATTTCTTATTGCCATATGTGGTGGGATCAGTTGGTCCACACACGTCACTATGAATTATCTCTAATGGCCTTCCAGCCATACTTCTTTCTCTATCAAGGGAGTCTCACTTGTTTGGCCTGCATACAAACTTAACATATATCAAAATTTTTACACTTGCTCACACTTTCTGGTATCCCTTGGCATATCTCTTGTAGTTTCCCAAGATTCACATAACTTATGTGGCCTAGCTTTCTATGCCACTCTACACTTATATCTTGCTGAGTCATCATAGCTTCATTCATCACGGTAAAGTTAATTACAAACAATCCATTTTCATCCTTTTTTCCTTCAATTACAACATTTTTGTCCTTGAATATCTGGACTTTCTCTTTTGTAAACAACACTTCTCCATCATTTTCTGTTATACACTGCATTGACAGTAGGTTTTTGCTGAGTTCTGGAACATATGAAACGTTTTTCAAACTACACTCTTTGAATTCCAACCTGCCTATTTCCTTTGCGGTCATACTTTGATTTTTCTTTGCTACCTTTATACATTGAGTATACTGCTTAGTGTGTATCAAATCAGTCTTCACATGTGTCATATGACATGTGCTACCACTATCCACTACATACATTTTGTCTTTTTCATTTGCATCACTCAGGTGTGTTTCTGCTGCTTCAGCTAGAAAATTGACCTTGCTTCTTTTATTCCTATCTTTAAAATAACAGTCCTTTTCAGCATGGTTCGTTTTCTTACATACTGTACATTGTTTTCTCGTATCACTGTCCTTATTTCTAAAGTAACAGTCCTTTTCAGAGTGACTATTCCTTTTACAGATAGAGCAATTTCTCTTACCTTTGTTGTAGCAGTTGATCTGGGCATGACTTATTTGATTACAACTGAAACATTTGAAAGGGCTTTTACTTTTGGTTTTAGTTACTGTCTTAAAAGCTATGCTTTCCTCCTCTTTAGTTGTCATCTTGCACTTCACTTCTTCAAACATTAATCTGGCCACCAGGTTGTCAAGGGTTCTGTCCATGGTCGCCGTTGAGTCCCAGGCGGTGCTGAAGCGTTTGTAGTCTTCTGGTAGAATCGTTATTTTTGTCATGATCATGTTTTCATCAACGTTTTGGTTCAGTTGACGAAGCTTGAAGGCAATGTTCTGCACATGACTTACATTCGTCATCATATCCTTAATTTTGTCATACTTGAAGTTGTAAAAGTCTTGTAGCAGAAGGCACTTCTGTTGAGAGGTGTCTCGCTGATAAATCTGCTTCAAGGTGTCGTACATTTCTTTCGCGGTTGTGTATGTCACAATGTGGGTCTTCACGTGTTTCTCTATCGTTCTAAATCTGCTTCAAGGTGTCGTACATTCCTTTCGCGGTTGTGCATGTCACAATGTGGGTCTTCACGTGTTTCTCTATCGTTCTATGTACTATTGGCACTTTGAACACGCATCTTCCATTTCGTCACATTTTCTTCGTCTCTTCCTTGGTCACTTACAGGTCGCAGCCATCAACGATGTTTATCAGTTCTTTTGCACGCATCGGAATCTTGATTTCAAAATCCCACAATGGAAATGAGTCAGCGTCCTTCAGTTTTGGCAGATGCGTTACCTCTTCTCTCTCTGTGGTTGCCATTTTTCGTTATTCTTCTTCTGTCTTCTCCTCTTTTTTTTTCTTTCCTACTTTCTTTTTAGTTTTTGAGCAAAACTGGGCCCATAACCTGTTGATTTTCTTTGTGTCATGCTTACATATCACTTAGCAGCCATATTGGATGAGAAGATCATTTTATTATAATACAAAACAAATTATAGATTTATAGATCACCATTACCAACGTGAACATTTTTACATTACTAGATTCTCAACAGTACCAAGGCCATTTTTATTTCCAGTATTCTAGGAAAAATTTGTTTTCACAGAAATTTTTTGCGAAATAGCGTGTACGACCGACAGAGTAGGGTAGAGATACAGTTCGTAACTCGTATTCTGGTGGTCTTCTTTTCGAAACCTGGCCGAGTTTTCTTTCTTTTTTTTTGGTTTCCCTCAGCCCCTCCAGGCAAATTCCAGGGTGGTACCGCGATTTGACAATAATATCTACCAGCCCCGTGAAACTCCCATGTTATAGGTTGGCAACAAGGCCGCCATGACACCTCGGTGCAATGCTGCTGCCATTTATTTTCAGCTAACTAAATTTAAACTGGCCTCCAGGGCCGAGAGCACAATCGGTAAGAAGGTTTGCTACCTTAGCAACTATTTTGAGTTCTCCCCCTCACAATTCTTTTTTTCGCTTCTTGAAATAACTACTTTAAAAACAGATCTCTTTCCTTCTGGCTTTCCCACCAATATCCTGCCCTGGCAGGGCATGTAGCACGAATGGGGGAGGCTAGGAATGCAGATAGGATATTGGTGGGAACGCCAGAAGGAAAGAGACTGCTGGGAAGACCAAGATGTAGGTGGGTGGACAATATTAAAATGTATCCTAGTGAGATAGGATGGTATGGTAGGGATTGGATTGATCTGGCTCAGAATTTAAATTTATATAACTTCCACACGAGACCCTCCTCTTGCCTACTTTTTAAGAAAACTTTGAAAGGAGCAAATTCCTCAACAGAGGTAATTTGGTTTTTATATTCACTCATACTTTTAGAAATGGCTCCCAGATATACAGAGTGTTTCGCGACTTTAGGGCATAACTGCACGAGGTAATTTCCTAGGTCTTTATGATCAAAAAAGTTCATATAAACATATGTCCGATTTTGGACGGTTACGGAGTTATGACCGTTTTTTCATTCCCGTACACACCCTCGTATGAACCGCGTCTGTCAGCTGGCAGGTCGCTATTTTTAGCCAGCTACAGACAGAGCGTTCTCGTTATCTCGACACCTGAGAGCGGGGTGGGTTGGTATGTCCGGCGCGGTTCACAACCGAGCGGCAGGCTGTATTGCGGCCGGCAGTGACATTTTCGAAAATCAGCTTTAAGCACCAGTCAATTCAAATTAAAGGTAATTTCACGAAGTTAACTTTACATTCATACTTTAAATGTATCATGTATTATGCTGGTTTATTATTTTGTTCCGTTTATTGTCAGTAATCGTTACCTTCTGTTCTGAGTTTAAAGCGATCATACCTCCGTAACCGTCCAAAATCGGACACATGTTTATATAAACTTTTTTGATCATAGAGACTTAGGAAATCACCTCCTGCAGTTATGCCCTAAAGTCGTGAAACACCCTGTATAGGATCTCTTGAGAAGCCTCTCTCCTATGTTTATACATATATTGAATATGTAGCATGAACTTGATTTTGCGTAGCTTGTATCGAACGAAATCTCTGAATTGCGTGCAGTCCGCCGAGGATTCGAAGCAGATACCTACCGAATACATGGTATGAACTGAGTACCGCTGAATACTATGTACTTCATGGCGTCGAATGTGAGACATTAAGAGACGAAGGCTGCGCCATTGCTCAAGCGGTTAGTCGTTGGCTTCCCACCCCGGCGGTCCGGGTTCTTTCCCAGGTCTGGTCAAGTGGGATTTTTGGTGGACAAAGTGTAGCTGGGGCGGATTTTTCCCGAGTACTTCGGTTTCCCCTACCAATTTTCATTCCTCCAAATTCGCCATCATCATAATCACCCGGGGCAGGTACAATAGGCCAATCAGTGGCCGCCGTGCCGAGTGGACCCAGCTGGACTGCACCTCCCCAATAAGCAAATAAAAAAAAAGACGAAGAATGAATGGCGGAGGGAGAAACAGCGTAAGCAACGGTGGGTACTTGAAGTGCATTCGTTTGGGTCAGTCCATCAAACAGAGGTAAACACGTTGGTAGTTAAACGTGACATGAATTTCTTCTTGGGAGATTTCCTTAGACTTGTTTCTCACGTTCCAACTCCCTGCGACAATTCTGACTTGCAGGATTTGTGCGTCTCACAGCGTTGCTGCATGTTATATGATCTGAAGAAACGTACAGACTAGCGATAACCCCACTCAAGGCTTGCAGCAGTAGCCTGGGTAGAACGATAGGGTGGAGGGAGGGTTGTACATCCGCGTCTGAGCTCGTCTTTCGCTTGCTCTGCTTAGTTCGCTGTCAATTGATCTGTTTCTATGCAAAAGTCTAGTGGTAGCTGCCCCTTTTTAGCCTACTTTCCTTATTTTAAAAAAATGAAAGTAGGCATATGCGATCTCCATGCTGTCTGTGTATCTTCCCCGCCACCATCAGTTTCTGGACGGCTGAACCAATGTTTATGAAACCTGGTGTGTATATCATGGCACCTGAGCTCATTTCAGGAGCATACTTGATAAATCCTTCCCACCAGTCTGTGTGTCTACATGTGTGTCCCGCCCTTAAATAACTATGGCATGATTCGTGACATCAAGTTCCCAGCAGGGAGCGAGGGGCGTGTGCTAATTATCGGGAGGTGCAGCTGAACCCCTGATCGGGGCGCAGACTTCTACGTGCCCATTAGATTAGCGGCCCATTTGACACTGTGACAAGCACCTGAAGCGAAGTACAGTAAGAGTTTAATCCATTCTGGTGAGAGGGCTCAACGTTTTAACAACCATGCCTTTAAGAACCAGATTAAAACTTCTCCCATCCACCTCTAGATCTTCTTAATTTCCATTACGTTTTCCTACAAAACTCTGTACTTCTAATGTCTTCCATCCAAGCTACATGCCCAGTCCATCATAATGTATAAAAACTACACAACCCATAATATTTTTCAATTGTCTCGTGTTTTAACTCTTCTAAGAGCAACGTATTTTCCTGAACACGATGCTTTCAAACACTTATAATTAATTCTCTTCTCTTGAAGCAGAAGCCACGTTTTAAACCCGCACAGAGCAGTTAGTGAAGTTATCGTTTTATATTTGCTGATTGTTATCATTTTCGAATATTTGCGTGATTAAGAACAATTTAACTAGGCATTTATGATTTATTAAAAACTCAGGAAATCAACGCCGATCACGGTGGCAGCGCGGTCTAAGGCATGACCTGTTTTCGCCTGCTCAAACACTGGGGTCGTGGGTTCGAATCCCACTTGAGGTATGGATATTGTCTACGTTTATTCTGTGTTCGTATCGTCCTCTGCAGGTAGCAGCCTTGTGACAGGCTGATCCCCCGTCCAAGGAGTCCTACCGGCTGTCNATATTGTTAAGATCTTTTCTTACAGGGGCTTGTCACCCTCCTTCATGCACTTCGAGAATGACCTCCACGCCACTATACACATCCAAAGCTAACAACTTAGGACGCGGAAGTAAATTTATCGTTATTTTCATGTTTAATATTCAGCTCGAGAACTTAACGAAAGAAGCGCCAAATTATACATCTACTGTATCATTAACTTATTCATTTATCTCTCCCGCGTCGAAAATTCCCTCGCAATTTTGTTTCCAAACACCTGTGCTCTTCACTGGGCGCGAGAAACTAGACTGTGTAACCGAGCTGTGATTGGACGGTGCTATCTTCCTATATTTATTTAATTTTAAAATCCGAAACAAACGAGATTTTGCCAAAAATTTAGAGGAGACTTTATGCGTAATATTATTTTGTTCGATCTCGGAATATAAAATGTGGAATATTTAACACGATAGGAGTGACATCTCGAACCCCCTCCCTTATTATGACGTGTCCTTCGCACAGGTCAGAGAGCCGTTGCGTGTGAGGGAGGTAAGATGTGATAAGCGTGTGCTCCAATTCTGCAGCTTTGCTTGCATATTTTGTGCAGCTAGGACAGCGTGAATTCCCGTGAGTTGTGTTAATTACATGATTTGCAAGTATTTGTGACTTTGTATCAATTGAGTTGAGCTAAATGCATTATAAAATCATTCAGAAACCACTTTGCATTAGTTCGTGAACAACAAGTCTTCGTACTTCACGAAGTAGGTAGGCTGTTTGTAATAGCAGGGAAGTGAGAATTACACATTTTCCAAGAGTTTCATACATATTTGCATTATAATTTCGATTTAAGTCGCATATATCATGACTACTAAATGTATAATTACTATTTGCATAAGTTAATTAGTGGGAAGAACTTGCAAATTTGGCGATAATTTTGGCGGTTTTTTGAAGAGACAAAAACTTAAATATCTGTGGTATTCTAAAAGGAGCAACTTGTTTAGAAGTTCAGAAGCATTCATTTGCAAAATTTCAGAGTAATAACGAATCCACTGCTTTCTAGGAACTATATAATTTGTAATTTACCTGTTCACATACTCGTATTAAGATGTAGTGTTTACTTCATTTGCTTGTAGCCATATTGGATTTCCGGGGCTTTAGGCGCCACGATGAGCTTTCCAGAATAAATATAAATTACTAGTTCAATATTATGAATTAATAATTACGATGCTTTGTGAAGTTCATAGTAATTTATTTTCTAGATTTTAACGTCAGAATTTCAGGTAAAAGTTTGCTTTGCTTCTGGATAGAAATACTGTATTATAATATTTACGAAATATTTAATGAAATTAGTGCCTTTGCGGCGGCCGGATGTAGCCATTTTTATATCATATTTTGTCATTGAAGGCCATGCACTTGTATTGCCGCCATTTTAACATTAACGACGTAAAAGTTCCAAGGCCAAGCAATACAGTCTAAATTAGTTTAAAGAAGCAGTAAATTATTATGAAAATACCAGTTACGGAATCAAATTTTGTGTTCTAAAGTGACAGTAAAGCTTAAACTGTTAGTACTGTGATGCAGCTATTTTTCGCATGCAACATTTCGACATTGCATCATATTTAGTAGGCCTATGAGTCTTAATGAGATTATTTCTACTTAATTACAATTATTATTTATAAGTAACATCAGTGGAGCTCAAAAGGACTTTATAAATCTTAGAACGGTTAGTTTTATTATATAACTATTATATAAATAATATGACGCCCAAGTACTACATTCAGTGCTCTTCTTAATGAGATTATT
>NW_019719374.1:32485-61765 GCF_002891405.2 Cryptotermes secundus | reverse complement strand
ATTTCCTAGATTTGCGTTGCTATCGCACTAGTTTTGCGTTGCTAAATTGCTAGCTTGCTAGGTGTGATTTGCTTGCTTGCTAGCATTGCGTTCTAGCTTGCTAGATTTGCGTTGCTTGCTTGCTACCTTTGCGTTACTAGCTTACTAACTTTGAGTTGCTAGCTTGCTTGGTTGATTTGCTTTTCTTGCTTGCTAGCTTTCGTTGCTAGCTTGTTGGTTTGCTTTCATTGATTGCTAGCATTGCGTTCCTAGCTAGCTAGCTTTGCTTTGCCATCTAGCTAACTTGGCGATGCTAACTTCATAGGATTGCGTTGCTAGTTTGTTACATTGTTAGATTTGCGTTGCTAGCTTGCGAGCTCTGCGTTACTATCTTGCTAGCTTTGCGTTGCTAGCTTGCTAGCTTTGCGTTGTTAGCTTGTTAACTTTGCGTTGCTAGCTTGGTAGGTTTGAGTTGCTGGCTTGCTAGATTTGCGTTGCAAGCTTGCTAACATTGCTTTGCTAGGATGTTAGCTTTGCGTTACTAGCTTGTTACCATGCTAGTTTTCCGTTGATAGCTTGCTAGCCTTGCGTTGCTAGCTTGCTAGATTTGCGTTGCTAGCTCGTTATTTTTGCGTTGTTAGTTTGATAGCTTTCGTTGCTTGCTTGTTAGCTTGCTAGCTTTCCTTTGCTATCTAGCTAGCTTGCTATATATGCGTTGATAGCTTGCTAGGTTTGCGTTGCTAGCTTGCCGGGTTTGCGTTGCAAAGCTTCCCAGCTATGCGTTGCTAGCTAACCAGCTTTGCGTTTATAGCTTGCCATGTTTGCTTTGCTATCTTGCTAGATTTGTGTTCTTAGCTTGCTAGATTTCTAGATTTGCGTTGCTAGCTTCGCGTTCCTAACTTGGTAGCTTTGCGTTGCTAGCTCGCTAGCTATGTGTTTGCTAGCTTTGTAGCTCTGCGTTTCTAGATTGCTAGCTTGACTTTTCTAGCTTACAAGCTTTGCGTTGCTCGCTTGCTAGGTTTGCGTTGCTAACTTGCTAGTTTGGTAGATTTACGTTGCTAGCTTGCTACCTTTGCGTTGCTATCTTACTAGTTTTGCGTTGCTAGCTTGCTAGATTTGCGTTGATAGCTTTTTGCTTTGGGTTGCTAACTTGATATATTTGCGTTGCTACCTTACTAGCTTTGCGTTGCTAGCTTGCTAGCTTGCTAACTTTGCCCTGCTAGCTTGTTAGTTTTGCGTTACTACCTTTCTAGTTTTGAGTTGCTAGCTTGCTAACTTTGAGTTGCTAGCTTGCTAGCTTGCTAGATTGGCGTTGCTATCATGATAGCCAAGCGTTGCAAGCTTGCTAGCTTTGCGTTGCTAGCTTGCTATTTTTGCGTAGCTTACTTGGTAGCTGTGCTTTGCTGGCTTACTAGATTTTCGTTGCTAGCATGCTAGCTTTGCTTTGCTAGGTTGATAGCATTGCGTTGCTATTTTGTTAGCTTTCTAGATTTCCGTTGCTAGCTTGCTAGCTTTGCGTTGCTAGCTTGCTAGCTTTGAGTTGCTAGCTTGCTAGATTGGCGTTGCTAGCTGGTTAGCTTTGCCTTGTTACGTCTCTAGCTTTCCATTGCTAGCTTGCTAGATATGGTTTGCTAGCTTTTTAGCTTTGCTTTGCTAGCTTGCCAGCTTTGCGTTGCTAGCTTTCCAGCTTTGTGTTGCTAGCTTGCCTGCTTTTGCGTTTCTAGATTGCCAGCTTTGCATTGCTAGCTTGCCAAATTTGCGTTTCTAGCTTGGCAACTTTTCTTTTATAGCTTGTCATCTTTGCGTTTCTAGCTTGCTAGCTTTCCGGTTCTAGCCTTCTAGCTTGCAACATATGCGTTGATAGGTTGCTAGATTTTCGTTGCAAGCTTGCTAGGTTTTCGTTGCAAGGTTGCTAGCTTTCCGTTGCTAGCTTGCTAGCTTTCCGGTTCTAGCCTTCTAGCTTGCAACATATGCGTTGATAGGTTGCTAGATTTTCGTTGCAAGCTTGCTAGGTTTTCGTTGCAAGGTTGCTAGCTTTCCGTTGCTAGCTTGCTAGCTTTCCGTTGCTTCCTTGCTTGCTTTGCTTTTATTGCTTGCTAGTTTTCGTTGCTAGCTTGCTAGCTTTGCGTTCCTAGATTGCTAGCATTGGGTTGCTTTCTTGCTTGCTTATTTTGCTTTTCTTGCTATCAAGTTTTCGTTGCTATCTTGCTAGCTTAGCGTTGCCAGCTTTCTAGCTTTGCGGTGCTACCTTGCTAGCTTGGGTTTTCTAGTTTGCTAGCTTTCCGTTCCCAGCTTTCTTGATTGCTAGATTTGCGTTGCTAGCTTCCTAGCTTTGCGTTGCTATCTTGCTAGCATTGCGTTGCTAGCATTGCGTTTCTAGCTTGCTAGCTTTGCGTTGCTCGCTTGCTAGGTTTGCGTTGCTAGCTTGCTTGTTTGCTAGATTTCAGTTTCTAGCTTGCTAGCTTTGCGTTGCTATCTTACTAGATTTGCTTTGCTAGCTTGCTAATTTTGTTTTGCTAGCTTGTTGCTTTTCGTTGCTATCACACTAAGTTTGCGTTGTTAGCTTGCTAGGTGTAATTTGCTAGCTTTCTAGCTTTGCGTTGCTAGCTTGCTAGCTTTGAGTTGCTAGCTTGCTAGATTGGCGTTGCTAGCTGGTTAGCTTTGCCTTGTTACGTCTCTAGCTTTCCATTGCTAGCTTGCTAGATATGGTTTGCTAGCTTTTTAGCTTTGCTTTGCTAGCTTGCCAGCTTTGCGTTGCTAGCTTTCCAGCTTTGTGTTGCTAGCTTGCCTGCTTTTGCGTTTCTAGATTGCCAGCTTTGCATTGCTAGCTTGCCAAATTTGCGTTTCTAGCTTGGCAACTTTTCTTTTATAGCTTGTCATCTTTGCGTTTCTAGCTTGCTAGCTTTCCGGTTCTAGCCTTCTAGCTTGCAACATATGCGTTGATAGGTTGCTAGATTTTCGTTGCAAGCTTGCTAGGTTTTCGTTGCAAGGTTGCTAGCTTTCCGTTGCTAGCTTGCTAGCTTTCCGTTGCTTCCTTGCTTGCTTTGCTTTTATTGCTTGCTAGTTTTCGTTGCTAGCTTGCTAGCTTTGCGTTCCTAGATTGCTAGCTTTGGGTTGCTTTCTTTCTTGCTTATTTTGCTTTTCTTGCTATCAAGTTTTCGTTGCTATCTTGCTAGCTTAGCGTTGCCAGCTTTCTAGCTTTGCGGTGCTACCTTGCTAGCTTGGGTTTTCTAGCTTGCTAGCTTTCCGTTCCCAGCTTTCTTGATTGCTAGATTTGCGTTGCTAGCTTCCTAGCTTTGCGTTGCTATCTTGCTAGCATTGCGTTGCTAGCATTGCGTTTCTAGCTTGCTAGCTTTGCGTTGCTAGGTTGGTAGCTTTGTGTTGCTAGGTTGGTAGCTTTCTGTTGCTAGCTTGCTAGCTTTGATTTGCTAGCTTGCTAGTTAACTTTGCCAGCTTGGTAGCTTTGCTTTGCTAGCTTGCTAGATTTACGTGGCTAGCTTGCTAGCTTTGCGTTGCTATCTTGCCATCTTTGCTTTGCTAACATGCTAGCTTTGCGTCATTTGCTTGCCAGCTTTGCGTTCCTAGCTTGCCAGCTTTTCGTTGCTGGCTTGCCAGCTGTTCGTTGCTAGCTTTGCAGCTTGGCGTTGCTAGCTTGCCTGCTTTGCATTTCTAGCTTGTTAGCTTTCCTTTGCTAGCTTTCTAACTTGCTAGTTATGCGTTGATAGCTTGCTAGCTTTGCGTTGCTACCTTGCTAGCTCTGCGTTGCTAGATAGCTAGATTTCCGTTGCTAGCTTGCTAGCTTTGCTTTGCTATCTTGCCAGCTTAGAGTTGCTAGCTTGCAAGCTTTGCTTTGCTAAGTTGCTAGCTTTGCGTTGCTAACATGGTAGCTTTGCGTTGCTAGCTTGCTAGCCTTGCGTTGCTAGATTGCTAGTGTGCGTTGCTAGCTTGGTACTTTGCTTTGCTAGCTTGCTAGATATACGTTGCTAGCTTTCTAGCTTTGCGTTTCTAGCTCGATATCTTTGCGTTGCTAGCTTGCTAGCTTTTTGTTAATAGCTTGCTAAATTTGCTTTCTTAGCATGCTAGCTTTGCGTCATTTGCTTGCCAGCTTTGCGTTGCTATCTTGCCAGCTTTGCTTTGCTAGCTTGCTAGCTTTTTGTTAATAGCTTGCTAAATTTGCTTTCTTAGCATGCTAGCTTTGCGTCATTTGCTTGCCAGCTTTGCGTTGCTATCTTGCCAGCTATTCGTTGCTGGCTTTCCAGCTTTCCGTTGCTAGCTTGCTAGCTTGCTAACTTTGCGTTGCTAGCTTGCTAACTTTGCGTTGTTACCTTGCTAGCTCTGCGTTGCTAGAATGCTAATTTTGCGTTGCTAACTTGCTATCTTTGCTTTGCTATCTTGCCAGCTTTGCTTTGCTAGCTTGCTAGCTTTGCGTTGCTAGCTGGCAAGCTTTGCGTTGCTAGCTTTGTAGCTTTGCGTTGCTAGCTTGCAAATTTTGCTTTGCCAGCTTGCTAGGTTTGCGTTGCTGCCTTGCTAGCTACGCGTTGCTAGCTTGCTAGCTTTGCTTTTCCAGCTATCTAGCTATCTTTGCTTTGCTAGCTTCTAGATTACTAGATATGCGTTGCTAGATTAATAGCTTTGCATTGCTATCTTGCTAAGTTAGCGTTGCTAGCTTGCTAGCTTTGTGTTGCTAGCTTGGTAGCTTGAATTTGCTATCTTGGTAGCTTTGCGTTGCAATCTTGCTAGCTTTGCGATGCTAACTTGCTAGCTTAGCGTTGCTAGCTTGCTAGATTTACGTTGCTATCTTGCTAGCTTGACGTTGCTTGCTTTCTTTGCGTTTCTTGCCTGCTAGCTTTGCGTAGCTAGCTTGCTAGCATTGCGTTGCTATCTTGCTAGCTTTGCTTTGCTAGCTTCCTAGCTCTGCGTTCCTAGCTTGCTAGCTTGGCGTTGCTAGCCAGCTAGATGGCTAGATTTGCGTTGCTACCTTGCTAGTCTTGCCTTGCTATCTTCCTAGCTTTGTGTTGCTAGCTTGCTAGCTTTGCGTTACTATCTTGCTAGCTTTGCGTTGCTATCTTCTGAGCCATGCGTCTTACTTAGGCTTCGTTCAGCTTCTTCTCTTCCTACCCCCCTTTTTCTTATTCAGCTTCTTCTCCTTGTGTCTAGAAAGTTCTTCCGTCCTGCCCTAACACGTGATCCTCCCCCCTCCAGCTGACTCTGCTTTTATGGTAACTAGTAGGGTAGGCAGAGACGTACACTCTAGGACGAGGCGTCGGGAAAGAAGGTAACAAGCAAAATTCTTTTTTTGGGAATGGACAGTCTAAATTCTCTTTTGATTGTTTCCCCTGAATATTTACTAAAAGGAATAGCCTTATTGGTGGTCTAGGGCTATATACACATATACATATATATATTTACATTTTTTTTTTGGAAAATATTGGCTTATTGTTTACCAGGTAACGTTGTATTCATGTATCGTGGGCAAGCTAAATATGCTAGCTAAACTCTTGTGGTCTGTTATTTGTACTCTCCTGAGAGTTATTGTAGGCAAGCTAAAAGTGTTAGCTGAACTATTGTGATGTATTACTTGTACTGTCCTGAGAGTAATTGTAGGCAGGCTAAAAATGTTAGCTGAACTATTGTGGTCTTTTATTTGTACGGTCCCCGAGATTTATTGTACTGTACCATATTATACTTGTTATATTAAACTTTTGTACTGCTTGGACATCCCTTGTCTCTCGGGGAATTATTTAGACGCAACAACAAGAACTAGGAGACTGAAGCGGCCCCCCCCCGGCAGGAGGAAATGCAAAAGGGGGAGTGTCAGCTCACAAATGGTAGCAGAGCGTGGTTTAACTGTGTGTCCCTAGTTCTGGTTTACTGTACTATTATTATTTACTCTTGTTTTGTTGTGTTCTATGCCTGCGAACATGCCACTTGCCTGGCTTCACGCTATGTCCAAGCAACAGTTGAAGGAGTTGGCCAGTCAGCTGGGGCTGGAGGCTGGTGGGGCGCTGGACGAATTGAGAAAGCGCGTGAAGGAGAAGTGAGCCGCCATCGAGCCGTTCCTGCCTTCTTCAAGCACGGCAGCTAAGTCTCCCCTAGCAGCTAAAACCGAGTCCTCGGGCACTGAACTTTTGAATCAGGACAGTTCATGCGCGAGCAAAATGAAGATCAAACTGGTAGTGGATGCCTTGAAAAACGTCCCCTTCTTAGCTGACACCGATCCGGAAAATGTTTTGAAATTTTTAATGGCAATGAAAGGAGTTTACGACTTACACTTAGTGACTGACTTCGAGGTGATTTCTGTATTGGTCGCTAGGACGTCAGGTAGAACAACTTCGATCTTGGGGGCCCATCTAAATTCTACTCGCGATTGGGGGATGGTTCGCTCCGGAATAGTGGACACCTTTCTCCCACCCAGAGTGAAGGAGAGATATCTATCTTTGTATGTTCTGAATCGTTTTCAGTCACCATCAGAAGACTTAAATGGCTATATAAAGGCGGTAGTGGCGGCGGCTGAAATTTTAGGCTTTGAAGGGTGAGAGCCTCGGCTGGTTCACCGTATTCTACAGAATCTGCATCCTCGGGTCAAGGGCCATCTTTTGTTCGCGACTAGGCCAGAGTCCGTGAAGGATTTGTACGCTCTCGCGACGACCGTGGCCGAAGGGATGGCTGTTGAAGAACAGCGTAAGTCGCTCGGCGCGACTTAGCGGTCTAGGGGGGCTTCTGAAGCTATTCCCAATAGTATGGTAGTGACTGGATCCGCGCAGGGCGAGGTCGATAGTAGAGTGAGGTGCTGGAGATGTGGCGAGGATGGACACTTCCGGCGCAACTGCCCCCGGGGACAGACGAATCGCAATCCTCTCTTGTCGGGAAACGCCCTAGGCGCTCGGGAGTAGGGAGTCAACCCCGAGCGCCAGGGTTAGCTCGGTCTCAGAGAGGTCCCTGTCGGATGGCGGGGTGCCACAATAATCCGTGGGCCCTTCTGAATATTAAAGGGTTCTCCTTGCCGGCCATGCTTGATTCCGGGTCGTCCGTCTCCTTTGTAAGACGGGACGTCCTGGACAAAATTTTTAACTTAGGATTGCCTCACGAATTGGAAACGACAGGAGAACGTTGCCAGGCGGCTAATGGAGAACCCTGTGATATTAAGGAAGCGGTCATTCTGCCGGTCAAATTACACGGCCTTGCTTGGAAAATTAGATTCTTGGTTTTTGAACAGTGTCCGGTCCCTTGCGTTTTGGGAGTCGACTTCCTGGGGCGGACCCAGGTGCGCATGAATTTCGCGACCGGGACATATAGTTTCGCCTTTCGTCCGGAGGAAGAATTCAAATTCGAATCGCTAGATTCTTGCAGGAGCCCCTTACAAGTGTTTCCTTGTGCCGAAAATGGGGTCAGTAGTTTCGCGTGTCCCTGCGTGCCGGAAGTGCCGCATAACTCCTCCGAAATTAACGAGTTGATGCGGAACTTTCCTGCCCTCTTTTCGGATAAACTGGGCACTGCTAAGGGCACGGTGTGTCGCCTGGAGTTGACGGATAACGTCCCGGTGCGGTCGCGGCCGTACCAGTGTTCGCCTCCCCGTTTGAAAATATTAAGGGATATAGTCCAAGACCTGCTAGATAAAGGCGTGATAAGGAAGAGCTCCTCTCAGTACGCGAGCCCGGCGTTTCTAGTGCCCAAACCCCACGGTAATTATAGGATGGTAGTGGACTATCGCCTGTTAAACAGAAAGGTAGTTTTCGACGCCTTTCCTATGCCGATGGTCGAGCACGCTTTCGCTGATTTTCACAATGCGGAAGTGTTTTCGGTGCTCGACCTTAACTCAGCGTATTACCAAATCCCCCTGACGGCTAAGAGCCGGAAGGCTACGGCCTTTTGTACCCCATTCGGGCTCTTTGAATTTAATAAGTTGCCGATGGGGATAAGCGTGGGGTGCCAGGTACTATCGAGGGTGATTGACACGCTGTTTGGGGACCTCAAACAAAAATTCGTGACTAACTTTATGGATGACCTGGTCGTATATTCTAGCTCGCTGGCCGAGCACCTCGGGCACTTGGCGGAGGTGTTTAAGAGACTAGAAATGGCCGGGTTCACCTTAAACCCGGATAAGCTTCGGCTGGCCCAAAGAGAGATTTCCTTCCTGGGGCATTTGGTGTCGAACCAAGGGATTAAAATCTTGCCTGAGCGGGGGGAAGCCATTCGTAATTTTCCGACCCCCCAGAACTTGAAGGGGGTTCGGAGATTTATGGGAATGGCAGGGTTCTATGGACGTTTTATCGAACATTTCTCGTCGATTGCGGAACCACTCCATGCGTTGAAGCGCAAGAACGCCAAGTTCATCTGGGGCGAAGCCCAACAGTCGGCCTTCGAACGGCTTAAGGAAGCCTTGTCGACGCCCCCAGTGTTACAGATTCCGGATTTTTCTCGTGAATTTACGCTCGTCTGCGACGCCAGTGACGTCGCGGTCTCTGCGGTCCTAAATCAAAGGCAAGGGGAAGGATTAGCTCCGATCGCCTACGGTAGCCGTTTGCTTTCCCCGGCCGAGAGGAGATACTCCACCCACGAGAAGGAGTGCCTCGCGGTGGTCTGGGGATGCGAAAAATACCGGACATACTTGGAACACAAAGAGTTTTGTCTACAAACGGACAACCAAGCTCTAGCCTGGCTTCTACGGCACGCTAAAGAATTGGGCCGTATAGGGCGGTGGGTGTTGCGTCTGGCGCCGTTCAAATTCCAAGTCTGTCACGTCAGTGGGAAATCTAATGTGGTGGCTGACTGCCTTACCCGACAGTACGAAGACCTCCCGAGGGACCCTACGTTTACGGGTTTGGTCTTACAACATCTGCCTGAGGCGTTCCGATCAGTCCGCGAATATCAAAAGGAGGACTCCTTTTGTAAGGACATATACGCGAAAGTTGCCCGGAACGACTCTGTGGCTAAGCAATTCAAGCTACTTAACGGGGCTCTTGTGTAGCATCCTTCTCGGGCCAGCGCTAAGCGCTACCTCCTTCCGGAGACACTCAGGCCCATGGTGCTTGAGTATTTCCACGGGTCTACGCTGAGTGCGCATTTGGGGGTAAACAAAACGCTTAGCCGGATCGCGAAAGTCTTTTATTGGCCGAATATGAGGTCGGAAATCTGCAAGTTCGTAAGGGTCTGTCAGGACTGTCAGAGGGCCAAGCCCTCCCAAGATTCTAGGGTGGGTCTCCATAGCAGCGAAATTGTGACGAGGCCCCTAGAACGGATATATATTGATATTCTTGGGCCGATTGTCAGGAGTCGGAGGGGGAACATAGCCATATTGGTGGTGTTAGACGGGTTTTCTAAGTTTGTGTCTATGTATCCAGTGAGGAAAGTTTCTTCCGAAGTAGTGGAAAACTGCCTCGTGGAGAAATTCTTCCCCACGTTCGGCGTCCCCCAGGCTATCGTTTCTGACAATGCTGCAGTCTTCAAGTCGCGGTGGTTCTACAATCTGTGCTTCTCTTGGGGCATTCGCCACATCACGACTTCACCTTATTACCCTCAAGCTTCTCAGGTTGAGCGGTTTAATCGGAATTTGAAGGCTGCCCTGATCATTTATCACCACCGTCAACACACTCGTTGGGACGAAAACCTGCCCTCGTTGTCCATTGCCTTTAACACTGCGTGGCATGAGTCGACGGGAGCGACTCCGGCTTCCCTATTTTTGGGGAGGGAGATGAACCATCCCCTGGGCCTTAAATGGGAATTTCGTGAGCTGGAGCTCCAGCGGGACCCCAAGAATATGGGTGAATACTGGGAGGCTGCCCTCGCTAATTTGAGGAAGGCTCGGGCTAGGGTGGTAGCCAGGTACAATGCGGGGAAAAGGCCGGGAGAGTTTCGCGTGAGGGACTCGGTTTTAGTTCGATTACAACCGCTGAGTCCGAAGTCACGCCAGCGCTCCGCCAAGCTCGATCTCAAGTGGTCGGTACCTCTCATTATTACTAAGTTTGTATCGTCGGTGACGGCCCTTCTGGCCAACCCTGAAACTGGGGTTATCATAAGAAAAGCCCACATATCTCAACTCAAGCCATATATTTTGGCGGGGTAGTTATATCCAGCTGGGTATGTTGAATTCATTAGTTATTCAGGGTGTACATAAAATTATAGTTTATATATGTGTTGATAATGGTGTATGTTCCAGCTGGAGACTTAGCCCTGTCCTCCTTAACCTTTACCCTTCACTTAGCCGTGTTTCGGGGAGTGTGGTACCCCCCCCCGCGCCTTTTGGAGTGCTCATCAGCGTCGAACGGCATACGCCGCCCTGCGGCGACGTTTTCTCAGCTGCTTGCCTGCTCACGGCCGGTGTTCCGGATGCGGCCTATTTCCGACGGTGCCGGGAGTGGTTTACTCTGATTGCCGAGCAGCGCTAGGGTACGTCTGCATTGGGAACTGTCAATGCAGGGTGGACAGCCAATTTTGTGATTCCAGCTGCCGTCTGTATCACTACGAGACTGCGGTTCGGAAGGTTGGGTATGACCCTGGAACACCCTATGGATTTTGTGAACACCGGGATTGAAGTGTGGCCGTAGCGAGGGCGACTGTGGCAATGGACTGGTGTATGTGGTGTTCACACTGGCTTGCCGGGCAGCGCCAGGGTACGTCCACATTGGTAACTGTCACTGCACGGTGGACAGCGAGCTCAGTGATTTCGGCAGCGGTGTGTATCAATATGAACCGCGGTGTGGCGAGTGATGTTATGAGATGCATCCGAAGTGTGACGGTGTTGGAGGAAAATTCGAGCTATGCCCTGGAAGAGTGTTCTACTGTAAAGGGGGGGATACTGAGCCATGCGTCTTACTTAGGCTCCGTTCAGCGGCATCTCTTCCTACCCCCTTTTCCTTTTTCTTCTTCTTCTCCTTCTGTCTAGAAAGTTCTTCGGTCCTGCCCTATCACGTGATACACCTCCCTCCAACTGGTTCTGCTTTTATGGTAACTAGTAGGGTAGGCAGAGACGTACACTCTAGGACGAGACGTCCGGAAAAGAGGTAACAAGCAAAATTCAGTTTTTTGGGCGTGGCCAGTCTAAATTTTGTTTGAATTGTTTCCCCTGAAGGTTCACTAAAAGGAATAGCCGTATTGGTGGTCTGGGGCTATATACACATATACATATATATATTTACAATTTTTTTTGGTTGGAAACTATTGGCTTATTGTTTACCAGAGGACGTAGTATTCATATATTGGGGGCAAGCTAAAAATGTTAGCTAAAATATTGTGATCTGTTATTTGTATTATCCTGAGAGTTATTGTAGGCAAGCTAAAAGTGTTAGCTGAACTACTGTGATCTATTATTTGTTCTGTCCTGAGAGCTTTTGTAGGCAATGTAAAAGTGTTAGCTGAACTATCGTGATCTATTATTTGTAATGTCCTGTGAGTTATTGTAGGCAAGCTAAAAGTGTTAGCTGAACTATTGTGATCTTTTACTTGTACTGTCCTGAGAGTAATTGTAGGCAAGCTAAAAATGTTAGCTGAACTATTGTGATCTATTATTTGTACGGTCCCGAGAGTTATTGTACTGTATTATATTATACTTGTTATATTAAACATTTGTACTGCTTGGACATCATTTGTATCTCGGGGAAGTAATTAGACGCAACAACGAGAACTAGGAGATGGAAGCGGCCCCCTCGGCAGGAGGAACGTTAAAAGGGGGAGTGTCAGTTCACTTCCTAGCTTTGCGTTGTTAGCTTGCTAGCTTTGCGTTGCTAGCTTGCTAGTTTTGCGTTGGTAGCTTGCTAGCTTGCTAGCTTTGCGTTGATAGCTTGCTAGCATTGCGTTGCTAGCTTGAAAGCTTTGCTTTGTTATCTTGCTAACTTGGCGTTTCTAGCTTCCTAGTGTTGCGTTGATAGCTAGCTAGATTGTTAGATTTGCGTTGCTAGCTTGCTAGCTTTGCGTTGCTATCTTGCTAACATTGCGATTCAAGGTTACTAGCTTTGCGTTGCTAGCTTGCTAGATTTGCGTCGCTAGCTTGGTAGATTTGCGTTGCTAACTTGCTAGGTTTGCGTTGTTAGCTTGCTAGTTTTGCGTTGCTAGCTTGTACGCTTTGCTTTGTTAGCTTGAAGGCTTTGCGTTGCTAGTTTGTTAGCTTGCTAGCTTTGCGTTGCTATCTTGCTAGCAATGCGTTGCTAGCTTGCTAGTTTCCGTTGCTAGCTTGGTAGCATTGCGTTGCTAGCTTGGTAGCTTTGCGTTGCTAGCTTGTTAGATTTGTGTTTCTAGCATGCTAGCTTTGCGTTGCTAGCTTGCTAGTTTTGTTGCCAGCTTGGTTGCTTTGCTTTGCTAGCTTGCTAGATTTGTGTTTCTAGCATGCTAGCTTTGCGTGGCTAGCTTGCTAGTTTGCGTTGCCAGCTTGGTTGTTTTGCTTTGCTAGATTGCTAGATTTGTGTGGCTAGCTTGCTAGCTTTGCGTTGCTAGCTTGCCAGCTGTGTGTTGCTAGCTTGCCAGCTATGCGTTGCTAGCTTGCCAGCTGTGCGTTGCTAGCTTGCCAGTTTTGCGTTGTTAGCTTGCCAGGTTTGCTTTGCTAGCTTGCTAGTTTGGCTTTGCCTGCTAGCTAGCTTTCCTTTGCTAGCTTGCTAGCTTGCTAGTTATGCTTTCCTTGCTTGCTAGTTTTGCGTTGCTAGCTTGCTAGCTATGCGTTGCAAGATAGCTAGCTTTGCGTTACTAGCTTGCTAGTTTTATTTTGCTATCTTGCCAGCATTGGTTGCTAGCTTGCAAGGGTTGAGTTGCTCGCTTGCTAGTTTTGTTTGCTAGCTTGTTAGATTTGCATGGATATCTTGTTAGTTTAGCGTTGCTACCTTGCTAGCTTCCGTTGCTAGCTTGCTAGCTTTGCGTTGCTACCTTGCTTCTTTGCGTTGCTAGCTTGCTAGGTTTGCGTTGCTTGCTTGCTTTGCGCTTATTACTTGCTAGATGTCGTTGCTAGCTTGCTAGGTTTTTCGTTGCTAGCTTTCTAGATTTGCGTTGTTAGCTTGCTTGCTTGCTTTGCCTATCTTGCTTGCTAGCTTTCATTGCTAGCTTGCTAGATTTGAGTTCCTAGCTTGCTAGATTTGCGTTGGTAGCTTGCTAGCATTGCGTTGCTTGTTTGCTAGATTGCGTTGGTACCTTGCTAGTTTGGCGTTGCTAGCTTGCTAGATTACCAGATTTGTGTTGCTAACTTGCTAGCTTTGCGTTGCTAGCTTGCTAGCTTGGCGTTGCTAGCTTGGTAGTTTGCGTTGCTAGCTTGCTAATTTTGCGTTGCTAGCTTGCTTGTTTCCGTTGCTAGCTTGGTAGTTTCGCGTTGCTAGCTTGGTAGCTTTGCGTTGCTAGCTTGCTAGTTTGCGATCTAGCTTGCTTGCTTTGCGTTGCTAGCTTGCTATATTTCGTTGTTAACTGGCTAGCTTTGCGTAGCTAGCTTGCTAGATTTCCGTTGCTATCTTGATAGATATGCGTTGCTAGCTTGCCAGGTTTGCTTTGCTATCTTGCCAGATTTGCTTCGCTAGCTTGCCAGCTTTGCGTTGCTACTTTGCCTGTATGCGTTGCAAGCTTGCCGGCTTTGCGTTGCTTGCTTGCTTGATTTGCGTGGCTAGCTTGCTAGCTTTGCATTGTTAACATGCTAGGTTTCCGTTGCTAGCATGCTAACTTTGCGTTGCTAGCTTGCTAGCGTTACTAAATTGGTTGATTATTTGCTTTCTTGCTTGCTAGCTTTGCTTTTCCAACTTGCTAGCTTTGCGTTGCTAGCTTGCTAGTTTTGCGTTGTCAGCTTCCTATATATGCTTTCCTTCCTTGCTAGCTTGGCTTTGAAAACTTCCTACCTTTGCGTTGTTAGCTAGCTAGGTTTGCATCTAGATTTCCGTTGCTATCTTGATATGAGTTGCTAGCTTGAGAGCTTTGCGTTGCTAGCTTGTTAGTTTTGCATTGCTATCTTGGTAGCTTTTCGTTGCTAGATTTCTAAATTTGCTTCCTAGCTTGCTAGCTTTGCGTTGCTAGCTTGTTAGTTTTGCATTGCTATCTTGGTAGCTTTTCGTTGCTAGATTTCTAAATTTGCTTCCTAGCTTGCTAGCTTTGCGTTGCTAGCATGCTAGCTTTGCTTAGCTAGCTTGCTATATTTGCTTTGGTAACATGCTAGCTTTGCTTTGCTAGCTTGCCAGCTTTGCATTACTAGCTTGCCAGCTATGCGTTGCTAGCTTGCCACATTTGCGTTGCCACCTTGCCAGCTTTGCATTGCTAGCTTGCTAGGTTTGCGTTGCTAGCTTGCTAAATTTCCTTTGCTTGCTTGCTGTTTTGCGATCCTTGCTTGCTAGCTTTCGTTGCTAGCCTGCTTGCTTTGAGTTCCAAGATGGCCAGTTTGTTAATTTTGCGTTGCTACCTTGCTAGCTTTGCGTAGCAATCTTGCTGGATTTGCGTTGTTAGCTTTCTAGCTTTGCGTAGCTAGCTTGATAGCTTTGCGTTGCTAGCTTGCTAGCTTTGCTTTGCTAGCTTGCTGTCTTTGCGTTGCTAGCTTGCCAGATTTGCGTTGCTAGTTTGCCAGCTTTGCTAACTTGCCATCTTTGCGTTGCTAGATTCCTAGCTTTGCGGTGCTTGCTTGCTAGCTCTGCGTTGCTAGCTTGCCAGATTTGCGTTGCTAGTTTGCCAGCTTTGCTAACTTGCCATCTTTGCGTTGCTAGATTCCTAGCTTTGCGGTGCTTGCTTGCTAGCTCTGCGTTGCTAGCTTGCCAGATTTGCGTTGCTAGTTTGCCAGCTTTGCTAACTTGCCATCTTTGCGTTGCTAGATTCCTAGCTTTGCGGTGCTTGCTTGCTAGCTCTGCGTTGCTAGCTTGCCAGATTTGCGTTGCTAGTTTGCCAGCTTTGCTAACTTGCCATCTTTGCGTTGCTAGATTCCTAGCTTTGCGGTGCTTGCTTGCTAGCTCTGCGTTGCTAGCTTGCCAGATTTGCGTTGCTAGTTTGCCAGCTTTGCTAACTTGCCATCTTTGCGTTGCTAGATTCCTAGCTTTGCGGTGCTTGCTTGCTAGCTCTGCGTTGCTAGCTTGCCAGATTTGCGTTGCTAGTTTGCCAGCTTTGCTAACTTGCCATCTTTGCGTTGCTAGATTCCTAGCTTTGCGGTGCTTGCTTGCTAGCTCTGCGTTGCTAGCTTGCCAGATTTGCGTTGCTAGTTTGCCAGCTTTGCTAACTTGCCATCTTTGCGTTGCTAGATTCCTAGCTTTGCGGTGCTTGCTTGCTAGCTCTGCGTTGCTAGCTTGCCAGATTTGCGTTGCTAGTTTGCCAGCTTTGCTAACTTGCCATCTTTGCGTTGCTAGATTCCTAGCTTTGCGGTGCTTGCTTGCTAGCTCTGCGTTGCTAGCTTGCCAGATTTGCGTTGCTAGTTTGCCAGCTTTGCTAACTTGCCATCTTTGCGTTGCTAGATTCCTAGCTTTGCGGTGCTTGCTTGCTAGCTCTGCGTTGCTAGCTTGCCAGATTTGCGTTGCTAGTTTGCCAGCTTTGCTAACTTGCCATCTTTGCGTTGCTAGATTCCTAGCTTTGCGGTGCTTGCTTGCTAGCTCTGCGTTGCTAGCTTGCCAGATTTGCGTTGCTAGTTTGCCAGCTTTGCTAACTTGCCATCTTTGCGTTGCTAGATTCCTAGCTTTGCGGTGCTTGCTTGCTAGCTCTGCGTTGCTAGCTTGCTAGCTTTGCTTTGCTAGCTTGCCAGATTTGCGTTGCTAGCTAGCCAGCTTTAAGTTGCTAGCTTCCAAGTTTGCGTTGCTAGTTTGCCAGCTTTGCTAACTTGCCATCTTTGCGTTGCTAGATTCCTAGCTTTGCGTTGCTTGCTTGCTAGCTCTGCGTTGCTAGCTTGCAAGTTTGCTTTGCTTGTTTGCTTGCTTTGAGTTCCTAGCTTGCTAGTATTGCATTGCTAGCTCGCTAGTTTTCTTTGCTAGCTGCCGGTTATGCGTTGCTAGCTTGACAGATGTGCGTTGCTAGCTTGCCAGCTTTGTGTTGCTAGCTTGCCAGCTTTGCGATGCAAGCTTGCTATGTTTGAGTTGGTAGCTTGTTAGCTTTGCGTTGATACCTTGCTAGCTTTTCGTTGATAGTTTGATGGTTTCCATTGCTAGCTTGATATCTAGGCGTTGCAAGTTTGCTAGCTGTGCGTTTGTAGCTTGCTACATTTGCGTGGTAAAATTGATAGCTTTGCGTTGCTAACTTGCTAGCTTTACGTTTCTAGCTTGCTAGCTTTTTCGTTGCTAGCTTGCTAGCTTTGCGTTGCATGCTTCCTTGCTTTGCGTTTCTAGCTTGCTAGTTTGCGTTGCTAGCTTGCTACCTTAGCTTTGCTAGCTTGCTAGCTCTTCGTTGCTAGCTTGGCAGATATGCGTTGCTAGCTTGAAATTTTTGCGTTGCCACCTTACTAGGGAAGAGATTCTACCTTGCTAGCTTAACATTGATAGCTTGCTAGCATTGCGTTGCTAGGTATCTAGCTAGCTTTGCGTTTCTAGTTTGCTAGATTGCTAGATATGCGTTGATAGCATGATAGTTATGCGTTGCTATCTTGTTAGCTTTGAGTTTCTAGCTTGCTATTTATACGTTGGTAGCTTGCTAACTTGGCGTTGCTAGATTGTTAGCTTTGCGTAGCTTGCGTGCTAGCTTTCGTTGTTAGGTTGCTAGCTTTGCGTTGCTACCTTGCTTACTTTGCGTTGTTGCTTGCTTGTTTTGCGATTCTTGCTTGGTAGCTTGCGTTGCTTGCTTGCTTGCTTTGAATTCCTAGTTTGCTAGCTTGTGAGGCTTGCGTTGCTAGCTTGGTAGGTCTGCGTTGCTCGCTTGTTAGCTCTGCGTTGGTAGCTTGCCAGTTTGATTTCTTGCTTGGTTGTTTTAGTTCCTAGCTTGCTAGCTTTGAGTTGCTAATTTCTAGCTTTGGGTTGCTAGCTTGCTAGCTTTGCGTTGCTAGCTACCTAACATGGCGTCGCTACCTCGCTAGCTTTGCTTTGATAGCTTGCCAGTTTTGCGTTGTAGCTTGCCAGCTGTGGGTTGCTTTCTTGCCAACTTTGCTTTGCTAGATTACCAGCTTTGCGTTTGTAGCTTGCTAGCTTTGTGTTTTCGCTTGCTTGCTCTGCGTTGATAGCTTGCTAGGTTTGCGTTGCTAGCTTGCTAGCTTTGCGTTGATAGCTTGATGGCTTTCCGTTGCTATCTTGATAGTTATGCGTTCTAGCTTGCCGACTTTGCTTTGCTAGCTTGCCAGCTTTGCGTTGCTAGCTTCCCAGTTTTGCGTTGCAAGCTTGCCAGGTTTTCGTTGCTAGCTTGCTACCTTGGCTTTGCTAACTTGCTAACTTTGCGTTGCTAGCTTGCTAGCTTTGCTTTTCTAGCTTGCTAGATTTTGAGTTGAAACTTGCTAGCTTTGCGATGCTAGCATGAAACTATGTGTTACTTGCTTGCTTGCTTTGAGTTCTTAGCTTGCTAGCTTTGCGTTGCTAGCTGGTTAATTTGCGTTGCTAGCTACCTAGCATGGCGTTGCTAGCTCGCCAGATTTGCTTTGTTTGCTTGATGATTTTCTGTTGCTAGCTTGATAGATATGAGTTGGTAGCGTTCTAGCTTTGCGTTGATAGTTCGCTAGCTTTGCGTTGCCAGCTTGCTAGCTTTGCGTTGATAGCTTGATGGTTTTCCGTTGCTAGCTTGATAGATATGAGTTGCTAGCTTGCTGGCTTTGCGTTGTTAGCTTGCTAGCTTTGAGATGCTAGCTTGCTAGCTTTGCGTTGCTATCATGCTAGCTTTGAGTTGCTATCTTTCTAGCTTTGCTTTGCTTGCTTGCTTTGCCTTTCTTGCTTGCTAGCTTTGCTTTGCTAGCTTGCTAGCTTTGCGTTGCTATCATGCCAATTTTTCGTTTTTGCTTGAAATTTTGCGTTTCTTGCTTGCTAGATTTGCTTTGCTAGCTTGCTAGCTTTGCGTTGCTATCTTGCCAGTTTTTCGTTTTTCCTTGAAATTTTGCGTTTGATAAATTTGCGTTGCAACCTTGCTAGATTTCCGTTGCTAGCTTGCTAGCTCTTCGTTGCTAGCTTGGCGGCCTTGTTTGCTAGCTTGCAATCTATGAGTTGCCATGTTACTAGGGAAGAGATGCTACCTTGATAGCTTAACGTTGTTAGCTTGCTAGCATTGCGTTGCTATGTATCTAGCTAGCTTTGCGATCCTAGGTTTCTAGATTGCTAGAAATGCGTTGCTAACTTGATAGATTTTCGTTGTTATCTTGCTAGATTTGAGCTGCTAGCTTGCTTGCTATGCGTTTTTAGCTTGCTAGCTTGGCGTTCCTAGCTTGTTACATTTGCGTAGATTGCTTGCAAGCTTTCCTTGTTAGGTTGCTAGCTTTGCGTTGCTAGCTTGCTTGTTTGTGTTGCTTGCTTGTTTTCTTTGCGATTCTTTCTTACTTCCTTTCGTTGCTAGCTTGCCTGTTTGAGTTCCTAGCTTGCTAGCTTTGCGTTGCTATCTTGGAAGCATTGCGTTGCTCGCTTGCTTGCTCTGCGTTGCTAGATTGCCAGTGTGCTGTGCTTGCTTGCTTTGAATTCCTAGCTTGTTATCTTTGCGTTGCTAGCTTGCTAGCTTTGCGTTGCTAGCTACCTAGCTTGGCGTTGCTAGCTCGCTAGCTTTGCTTTGCTAACTTGCTAGTTTTGGTTTGCGAGCTTGCCAGCTGTGCGTTGCCAGCTTGCCAGCATTGCGTTGCTAGCTTGACAGGTTTGCGTTGCTAGCTTGCTAGATTTGGTTTGGTAGCTTGCTATCTTTGCGTTGATAGCTTCCTAGCTTTGCTTTTCTAGCTTGCTAGCTTTGCTTTGCTAGCTTGATAGTTTTCTGTTGCTAGCTTGATAGCTATGCTTTGCTAGCTTGCTAGCTTTGCGTTGCAAGCTTGCTATATTTGAGATGCTAGCTTGCAAGCTTTGCGTTGTTATCAAGCTAGCTTTGCGTTGCTAGCTTGCCAGCTTTGCGTTTTTAGCTGGAAATTTTGCGTTGCTTTCTTGCTAGATTTGCGTGGCTAGCTTGATAGATTTGCGATGCTACCTTGCTAGATTTCCGTTGGTAGCTTGGTAGCTTTGCGTTGCTAGCATGCTAGCTTTTCTTTGCTAGCTTGATGGCTGTCCGTTGCTAGCTTGATAGATAAGCGTTGCTAGCTTGCTAGCTTTGAGTTGCTAGCTTGCTAGCTTTTAGATTCAAGCTTGCTAGCTTTGCTTTGTTATCGTGCTAGTTTGCGTTGATATCTTGCTAGCTTTGCGTTGCTTGTTTCTTGCTTTGCCTTTCTTGCTTGCTAGCTTTGTGTTGCTAGCTTGCTAGCTTTTCGTTGCTAGCTTGCCAGCTTTGCGTTGTTTGCTTGAAATTTTGCGTTGCCTGCTTGCTAGATTAGTGTGGCTAGCTTGATAGATATGCGTTCTTACTTTGATAAATTTCCGTTGCGTGCTTGCTAGATTTGAGTTGCTAACTTGATAGCTTTGCGTTGCTTATTTGCTTGCTTGCTTTGTTTTTCTTGCGTGCTAGCTTTCGTTAAGATCTTCCTAGATTTGCGTTTCAAGATTTTAATTTTGCGTTGCTAGCTTGGTAGCTTTCCGTTACGAGCTTGCTAGATTGCTAGATATGCGTTGCTATCTTGCTAGCTTTGCGTTGCTAGCTTGCCAGATTTGCGTTGCTAGCTTGCCAGATTTGCGTAGCTATCAAGCCAGCTTTGCTTTGCTATCTTGCCAAATTTTCGTTGTCGCTTGCTAGCTTGGCGTTGCTAGCTTGCTTGATGTGCGTTGGTAGCTTGCTAGCTTTGCGTTGCTCGCTTGCTAGCTTTTTGTTGATAGCTTCACAATTTGCTTGCTAGCTTGCCAGCTTTGCGTTGCTAGCTTGATTGATTTGCGTTTTAAGATTGATAGGTTTTCGTTTCTACCTTGCTAACTTTCCGTTGCTAGATTGCTAGGTTTGCGTTGCTACCTCGCTAGCTTTGTTTTGCTAGTTTGCCAGTTTTGAGTTGCTAGCTTGCCACTTGTGCGTTGCTAGCTTGCCAAGTGTGCGTTGCTAGCTAGCAAGCTTTGCGTTGCTAGTTTGCTAGCTTTGCTTTGGTAGCTTGCTAGCTTTGCTTTAATAGCTTGCTAGCTTTGCGTTGGTAGCTCGCTAGTTTTGCGTTGCTAGCTTGCTAGATTTGCGTTGCTCGCTTGCTAGATTTCCGTTGCTAGCTTGATAGATAAGCGTTGCTAGCTTGCTAGCTTTTTAAATTGCTAGTTTGCTAGATTTAATTTCTAGCTTGCTATCTTTGCGTTGCTTATTTGCTTGCTTGCTTTGCTTTTCTTGCTTGCTAGCTTTCGTTGCTTGCTTCCTAGTTTTGCGTTGCAAGATTGATGGTTTTGCGTTGCAAGATAGCTAGCTTTACTTTGCTAGCTTGCTAGCTTGCAAAATATGTGTTGCTATCTTGCTAATTTTGCGTTGCTAGCTTGCCGACTTTATTTTGCTAGCTTGCCAGCTTTGCGTTGCTAGTTTCCCAATTTTGCGTTGCTAGCTTGCCAACTTTTCGTTGCTAGCTTGCTACCTTGGCTTTGCTAACTTGCTAGCTTTGCTTTGCTAGCTTGCTAGATTTGCGTTTCTAGCTTGCTAGATTTTGATTTGCTAGCTTGCTAGCGTTCCGTTGCTAGCTTGATAGCAATGCGTTACTTGCTTGCTTGCTTTGATTTCTTAGCTTGCTAGATTTGCATTGCTAGCTTGTTAATTTGCGTTGCTAGCTACCTAACATGGCGTTGCTAGCTCGCTAACTTTGCTTTGTTAGCTTGATGGTTTTCCGTTGCTAGCTTGATAGATATGAGTTGGTAGCGTGTTAGCATTGCGTTGCTACCTTGATAGTTTTCCGTTGCTAGCTTGATAGATATGAGTTGCTAGCTTGCTGGCTTTGCTTTGCCAGCTTGGTAGCTATGAGATCCTAGCTTGCTAGCTTTGCGTTGCTATCATGCTAGCTTTGAGTTGCTATCTTGCTAGCTTTGCGTTGCTAGCTTGCTAGCTTTGCGTTGCTATCTTGCCAATTTTTCCTTTTTCTTGAAATTTTGCCTTTCTTGCTTGCTAGATTTGCTTTGCAAGCTTGATAGATTTGCGTTGCTACCTTGCTAGATTTCCGTTGCAAGCTTGCTAGCTCTTCGTTGCTAGCTTGGCAGCCTTGCTTAGCTTGCTTGCAATCTTTAAGTTGCCATGTTACTAGGGAAGCGTTGCTACCTTGCTAGCTTAACGTTATTAGCTTGCTAGCATTGCGTTTCTATGTATCTATCTAGCTTTGAGTTCCTAGGTTGCTAGATTGCTAGAAATGCGTTGCTAGCTTGATAGCTTTTCGTTGTTATCTTGCTAGGTTTGAGCTGCTAGCTTGCTTGCTATGCGTTTTTAGCTTGCTAGCTTGGCGTTGCTAGCTTGTTACATTTGCGTAGCTTGCTTGCAAGCTTTCCTTGTTAGGTTGCTAGCTTTGGGTTGCTAGCTTGCTTGTTTGCGATGCTTGCTTGTTTGCTTTGCGATTCTTGCTTCTTTGCTTTCGTTGCTAGCTTTCCTGCTTTGAGTTCCTAGCTTGATAGCTTGCTAGCTTTGCGTTGCTAGCTTGGAAGCATTGTGTTGCTCGCTTCTTAGCTCTGCGTTGCTAGATTGCCAGTTTGCTGTTCTTTGCTGGCTTTGAGTTCCTAGCTTGATATCTTTGCGTTGCTAGCTTGCTAGCTTTGCGTTGCTAGCTACCTAGCTTGGCGTTGATAGCTCGCTTCATTGCTTTGCTACCTTGCCAGTTTTGCGTTGCTAGCTTCCCAGCTGTGCGTTGCTAGCTTGCCAGCTTTGCGTTCCTAGCTTGCCAGTTTTGCATTGCTAGATTTCTAGCTTTGGTTTGGTAGCTTGCTAGCTTTGCAGTGATGGTTTGCTAGCTTTGCTTTCTAGCTTGCTAGCTTTGCTTTGCTATCTTGATAGTTTTCCGTTGCTAGCTTGATAGTTATGAGTTGCTAGCTTGCTAGATTTGCGTTGCAAGCTTGCTAGCTTTGAGATGCTAGCTTGCTAGCTTTGCTTTGTTATCAAGCTAGCTTTGCGTTGCAAGCATGTCAGCTTTGTTTTTTAGCTTGAAATTTTGCGTTGCTTGCTTGCTAGATTTGCGTGTCTAACTTGATATATTTGCGTTGTAACTTCCTATATTCCCGTTGCTAGCTTGGTAGCTTTGCGTTGCTAGAATGCTAGCTTTGCGTTGCTAGCTTGATGGCTGTCCGTTGCTAGCTTGATAATACAGCGTTGCTAGCTTGCTAGTATTGCGTTGCTAGCTTGCTAGCTTTGAGATGCTAGCTTGCTACCTTTGCTTTGTTATCTTGCTAGCTTTGCGTTCTTATCTTGCTAGATTTGCGTTGCTTGCTTTGCGTTGCTTGCTTTCTTGCTTTGCCTTTCTTGCTTGCTAGCTTTGCGTTGCTAGCTTGCCAGCTTTGCGTTGTTAGCTTGAAATATTGCGTTGCATGCTTGCTAGATTTGCGTGGCTAACTTGACAGATTTGCGTTGTTACCTTGCTAGATTTCCGTTGCTAGCTTGCTAGCTGTGAGTTTCTAATTTGCTAGCTTTGCGTTGCTTATTTGCTTGCTTGCTTTGCGTTCCTTGCTTGCTAGATTTCGTTAATACCTTCCTAGCTTTGCGTTGCTAGATTGATAGATTTGCGTTGCTAGTTTGGTAGCTTTCCTTTTGTAGCTTGCTAGCTTGCTAGATATGCGTTGCTATCTTGCTAACTTTTCGTTGCTAGCTTGCTAGCTTTGTGTTGCTAGCTTGACAGATTTTCGTTGCTAGCTAGACTGCATTGTTTGATATCTTGCCACATTTGCGTTATTAGCTTGCCAGCTTTTAATTTCTAATTTGCTAGCTTTGCGTTGCATATTTGCTTGCTTGCTTTGCGTTTCTTGCTTGCTAGCTTTCGTTAATACCTTCCTAGCTTTGCGTTGCTAGCTTGCTAGCTTTGCGTTACTAGCTTGCTAGCTTTGCGTTACTAGCTTGCTAGCTTTGCGTTACTAGCTTGCTAGCTTTGCGTTACTAGCTTGCTAGCTTTGCGTTACTAGCTTGCTAGCTTTGCGTTACTAGCTTGCTAGCTTTGCGTTACTAGCTTGCTAGCTTTGTGTTGCTAGCTTGACAGATTTGCGTTGCTAGCTAGACTGCATTGTTTGATAGCTTGCCACATTTGCGTTGCTAGCTTGCCAACTTTTAGTTGATACGCTTGCTAATATGTCGTTGCTAGCTTGCTAGCTTTGCGTTACTAGCTTGCTAGCGTTGCGTTGCTAGCTGCCAGTTTTCTTGCTAGCTTGCCAACTTTGCGTTGCTAGCTTGCTAGTTTTGCGTTGCTTGCTTCCTTGCTTTCGGTTTATTGCTTGCTAACTTTGCTTGCTAGCTTACTACTTTTGCTTTGCTAGCTTGGCAGCCTTGTTTAGTTAGCTTGCTATCTTTGCTTTGCCACCTTACAGGGAAGCGTTGCTACCTTGCTAGATTAACGTTGTTAACTTGCTAGAATTGCTTTGCTAGCTATCTAACTAGGTTACTAGATAGCTAGATATGCGTTGCTATNTGCTTTGCCACCTTACAGGGAAGCGTTGCTACCTTGCTAGATTAACTTTGTTAACTTGCTAGCATTGCGTTGCTAGCTATCTAACTAGATTTTCTTTCCTAGGTTACTAGATAGTTAGATATGCGTTGCTAGCTTGATTGCTTTGCTTTCTATCTTGCTAGCTTTGCGTTCCTAGCTTGCTAGCTTGGCGTTGCTAGCTTGTTAGCTTTGTGTTGCTAGCTTGCTAGCTTTCGTTGTTAGTTTGCTAGCTTTGGTTGCTAGCCTGCTTGCTTTGCTTTGCTAGCTTGCTAACTTTGCGTTGATAGCTTGCTAAATGGCTAGATATTCGTTGCTATCTTGTTAGCTTTGCGTTGCAATCTTAATAGATTTTCGTAGCTAGCTTGCTATCTTTGCGTTACTAGCTTGCTAGCTTTGCGTTGCTAACTTCTTAGCTTTGCGTTGCTAGCTGGCTAGCTTTGCGTTTATATCATGCTAGCTTGCTAGCTTTGCGTTTGTAGCTTGCTAGTTTTGCGTTGCTAGCTTGCTAGCTTTGCGTTCTAGCTTGCTAGCTTTGCAATGATTGCTTGCTCTCATTGCTTTGCTAGCTTGCTAGATTTGAGTTGCTTGCTTGCTTTGAGTCTCTTGCTTGCTACCTTTCGTTGCTAGCTTGCTAGCTTTGCGTTGATAGCTTGCCAGCTTTGTGTTGTTAGCTTGAAATTTGCGTTGCTTGCTTGCTAGATTTGCGTGGCTAGCTTGATGGATTTGCGTTGCTACCTTGCTAGATTTCTCTTGCTAGCTTTCTAACTTTGCGTTGCTAGCTTGCTAGATTTGCGTTGCTACCTTGCAACATTTCCGTTGCTAGCTTTCTAACTTTGAGTTGCTAACTTGCTAGCTTTTCGTTGCTTATTTGCTTGCCTTTTTTCGTTTCTTGTTTACTAACTTTCGTTGTTAACTTCCTAGCTTTGCTAAGTAGATTGATATTTTTGCGTTGCTAGCTTGCTAGCTTTCCGTTGCTAGCTTCCTAGATTGCTAGACATGCGTTGCTATCTTGCTTCTTTGCGTTGCTAGCTTACCATCTTTTTTGCTGCCAGATTTGCGTTGCTAGCTATCCTGCTTTGCGTTGCCAACTTGCCAGATTTGAGTTGCTAGCTTGCCAGATTTTCGTTGCTATTATGCTAGCTTGGCGTTGCTAGTTTTCTAGCTTTGCTTTGCTATCTTGCTAACATTTCATTGCCCGCTTGCTAGCTTTGCGTTGCTAGCTTGCCAGTTTGCTTTGCTAGCTTGCCATCTTTTCTTCGCTAGCTTGCTAGATTTGGCGTTGGTAGCTTGCTATCTTTGCTTTGCTTGCTTCCTTGCTTTGTGTTTCTTGCTTGCTAGCTTTGCGTTGCTAGCTTGTTACCTATGCTTTGCTAGCTTGCTAGCTCTTCGTTGCTATCTTGGCAGCCTTGCGTTTCTAGCTTGCTATCTTAGCGTTGCCACCATACTAGGGGAGCGTTGCTAACTTACTAGCTTAACGTTGCTTTCTAGCTAGTTTTGCGTTGCTAGGTTCCTAGATTGCTAGGTATGCGTTGCTAGCTTGATAGTATTGCGTTGCTATTTTGCTAGCTTTGCGTTGCTAGCTTGCTAGGTTTGCGTTGCTAGCTTTATAGCTTGATGTTGTTTGCTTGCTTGCTTTGCGTTTCTTGCTTGCTACATTTCGTTGCTAGCTTGCTATCTTTGGTTTGCAAACTTGCTAGCATTGCGTTACTAGATTGCTAGCTTTGCGTTGCTGCCTTGCTAGCTTGGCGTTGCTATCTTCCTAGCTATGCGTTGCTAGCTTGCTAAATTGTTAGATTTGCGTTGCTAGCTTGCTAGCTTTGCGTTGCTTTCATGTTAGCTTTGCGTTTAAATTTGCTAGCTATGCTTTTCTAGCTTGCTAGCTTTTCGTTGCTAGCTTGGTAGCTTTGCGTTGCTAGCTTGCTAGCTTTGCGTTTCTAGCTTGAGAGCTCTGAGTTTCTAGCTTGCTTGATTTGCTTTGCTAGCTAGCTAGCTTTCCGTTGCTAGCTTGGTAGCTTGGTAGATATGCGTTGCTAGCTTGCTAGCTTTGCTTTACTAGCTTGCCAACTTTGCTTTGCAAGCGCAAGTGCTTTGCGTAGCTAGCTAACCAGGTTTGCGTTTCAAGATTGACATGTTTGCGTTGCTAGCTTGCCAGCTTTTCATAAATGGCTTGCCAGCTTTGCGTTGCTTGCTTGCCAACTTTGCGTTGCTAGCATGCTAGCTATCCGTTGCTATCGTACTAGCTTGAAATATATGCGTTAAAACTTGCTAGCTTTGCGTGTCTATCTTGCTAGCTATGCGTTGCTAGCTTACTAGCTTTTCGTTGCTCGCTTTCTAGATTTGCATTGCTAGCTTGGTAGCTTTGCGTTTCTCGCTTGCTAGCTTTGCGTGGCTAGCTTGTTAGCTTTGCGTTGGTAGTTTGCTAGATTTGCGTTGCTAGCTTGTTTACTTGACGTTGCTAGCTTGCTATCTTGCGTTGCTAGCTTGCTAGCTTTAGGTTGCTTGCTTGCCAGTGTGCTTTCCTACCTTGCCAGCCTTGCGTTGCTAGCTTTCTAGATTTGCGTGGTTAGCTTGCTTGCTTTGCGTTTCTACCTTTCTAGCTTTCCGTCGCTAACTTGATAGTTTTGCGTTGCTTGCTTCCTTGATTTGCTTTTCATGCTACTTAGGATTGCGATGCTAGTTTGCTAGCTTTGCGTTTCTAGCATGGTAGCATTCCGTTGCTAGCTTGGTAACTTTGCGATTTGCGCTTCCTAGCTTTGCGTTGCTAGCTTGCTAGATGGTTTGATTTTCATTGATAGCTTGCTAGCTTTGCGTTCCAATCTTACTAGCTTTGCGTTCCTAGCTTGCTAGCTTTGCGTTACAAGCTTGCTAGCTTTGCGTTGTTAAGTTCCTAGCTTTGCGTTTCTAGCTTGCCAGCTTTGCGTTGCTGGCTTGTTAGCTTGCTAACTTTGCGTTGCTAACCTTCTAATTTTGCGTTTCTTGCTTGCTAGCTTGCTAGATTTGCGTTCTAGCTTGCTAGTTTTGCGTTCACGTTCCTAGGTTTGCGTTTCTTGCTGCTAGCTTACGTTTCTAGCTTGCTGTCTCTGCTTTGCAATCTTGCTAGTTTGCGTTGTTATCTTGCTAGCTTTGCGTTGCTATCTTGCTAGCTTTGCGTTACTAGCTACGTTGATTTGCTTTACTAGCTTGCTAGCTTTGCGTTGCTAGCTTGCTGCCTTTTCGTTAGTTTCTTCCTTGCTTTGCGTTCCTTGCTAGCAAGCTTTGCGTTTCTTGCTTGCTATCTTTGCGTTGCTAGCTTTCTAGCTTGCTAGATATGCGTTTCTAGCTTGCTAGGTTTCAGTTGCTCGCTTGCCAGCTTTGCGTTGCTAGCTTGCCATCTTTGCTTTGCTAGCTAATAATCTTTGCTTTTTTAGCTTGCCAGGTTTGCGTTGCTAGCTTTCCAGCTTTGCGTTTCTAGCTTGCCAGCTTTGTGTTGCTATCTTGCTAGATTTCTGTTGCTAGCTTGGAGTTGTTATCTTGCAAGTTTTGCGTTGCTAGCTTGCTTGATTTGCGTCCCTTGCTTGCTAGCATTCGCTGCTAGATTCCTAGCTTGATAGATATGCGTTGCTAATTTGCTAGCTTGGCGTTGCTAACTTGCTAGCTTTGCGTTGCTATCTTACTAGCTATGCGTTGCTAGCTAAGCTAGCTTTGCTTTACTAGCTTGCAAGCTTTGCGTTTCTTACTTCCTAACATTGCGTTGCTAGATTGCTAGCTTTGCGTTGCTAGCTTCCTAGCTTTGCGTTCTATCTTGCTAGGTTTGCGTTCTGGCTTGCTAGCTTTGCAATGAAATCTTGCAATCTTTGCGTTGCTAACTTGCTAGCTTTGCGTTGCTAGCTTCCTAGCTTTGCGTTCTATCTTGCTAGGTTTGCGTTCTGGCTTGCTAGCTTTGCAATGAAATCTTGCAATCTTTGCGTTGCTAACTTGCTAGCTTTGCGTTGCTAGCTTGATAGCTTTGCGTTGCCAACTTGTTAGCTTTGCCTTGTTTGCTTGCCAGCTTTAGCGTTCCTTGCTTGCTAGATTTGCGTGGCTATCTTGCTAGCTATGCGTTGCTACTTTGCTAGCTTGCCATTGATAGCTTGATGGATTTGATTTGCTAGCTTGCTAGTTTTGCGTTTCCTGCTTGCTAGATTTCGTTGCTAGCTTCCTAGATATGCGTTTCAAGCTTCATATCTTAGCTTTGAGAGCTTGCCAGATTTGCGTTGCTAGCTTGCCTGTTGGCGTTGCCAGCTTACCAGCTTTGCGTAATAGATTGCCAGCTTTGCGATGTTACCTTTGCCAGCTTTGTGTTTTTATCTTGCTAGATTTGCGTGACAAGTTTGTTAGCTTTGCGTCACTACCTTGCTAGTTTTCCGTTGCTAGCTTGCTAACAATGAGTTGCTAGATTGCTAGCTTTGCGTTGCTTGTTTGCTTGCTTGCTTTCCGTTTCTTGCTTGCTAGCGTTCGTTGCTAGCTTCCTAGCTTTGCGTTGCTAGATTGCTAGCTTGTGTTAGAAGGTAGCTAGCTTGGCGTTGTTAGCTTGCTAGATTTGCATTGCTATCTTGCCACTTTGCTTTCTTAGATTGCAAGCTTTGCGTTGCAAGCTTGTTAGATTTTCGACGTTAGCTTGCTAGCTTTTCGTTGCTACCTGGCTTGCTTTCAGTTTCTAGCTTTCTAGCTTTGCGTTGCTAGCTTGCTAGCTTTGGTTTGTTTGCTCCCTTGCTTTGTCTTTTTTGCTTGCTACTTTTGCGTTGCTAGCTTGCTAGCTTTGGTTTGCTTGCTCCCTTGCTTTGCGTTTTTTGCTTGCTACTTTTGCGTTGCTAGCTTGCTAGGTTTGCGTTGCTAGCTTTATAGCTTGACGTTGCTTGCTTGCTTGCTTTGCGTTTCTTGCTTGCTAGATTTCGTTGCTAGCTTGCTATCTTTGGTTTGCAAGCTTGCTAGCATTGCGTTACTAGATTGCTAGCTTTGCGTTGCTACCTTGATGGCTTGGCGTTGCTATCTTCCTAGCTTTGCGTTGCTAGCTTGCTAAATTGTTAGATTTGCGTTGCTAGATTGCTAGCTTTGTGTTGCTTTCATGTTAGCTTCGCGTTTCTTGTTTGCTAGCTGTGCGTTTCTAGCTTGCTAGCTTTGCGTTGCTAGCTTGGTGTCTTTGCGTTGCTAGCTTGCTAGCTTTGCGTTTCTAGCTTGAGAGCTTTGAGTTGCTAGCTTGCTAGCTTTGCTAGATTTGTGTTGCTAGCTTTCAAGCTTTGAGATTCTAGCTTGCTAGTTTTGCATTGCTAGCAAGCTAGCTTTCCGTTGCTGGTTTGGTATCTTGCTAGAAAAGAGTTGCTAGCTTGCTAGCTTTGCTTCGCTAGCTTGCCAACTTTGCTTTGCAAGCGTGAAAGCTTTGCGTAGCTAGCTAACCAGGTTTTCGTTTCAAGATTGACTTGTTTGCGTTGCTAGCTTGCCAGGTTTGCATTGATGGCTTGCCAGCTTTGCGTTGCTTGCTTGCCAACTTTGCGTTGCTAGCATGCTAGCTATCCGTTGCTATCGTACTAGCTTGAAATATCATCATCATCATCATCAGTAATCTGTCAAGACGACAGGTCCACAGTCTCTTCCAAAACAATTCCTCCACTTAATGCGATCTAGAGCTTTCTCCTTCAAATGACAGTATCCTCTTCTGTCCCCAAGGTCATCCAGCATCTTCTTACGTCTTCTTCCTCGTCTTCTTGTCACTTCTATCCGCCCATCTATCTTTCCTTCGATAGCTTCTTTTAGAAGGCAGTTTCTGCGTA
>NW_019719374.1:0-32035 GCF_002891405.2 Cryptotermes secundus | reverse complement strand
CAAATGCCTTCTGCCAGTCTATGAAGCAAACACACAGTTCTTCATCTATCTCCAAAGTTCGTTCCGCTATAATTCTCATCATCCCAATTGCATCCCTGGTTCCTTTTCCTCTTCTAAATCCAAACTGATCTTCTCCAAGTACATCCTCTATTTTCCTTTCAATTCTTCTTTTAAGTACCTTTGCTAGTATCATTGCTGTATGTGCAATAAGACTTATTGTGCGATGGTCGCTGCATTTTGTAGCTTTTGTCTTTTTCTTTAAGGCAATCATTGTAACTTCTGTAAAGTCCTTGGGCCACTCTCCACTTTCATATATGGTGTTCATTAGTTTTGTCAGTGTTTTCAAACCACCTTCTCCCAGTAACTTGAGCACATCTCCAGGTACATCATCATCTCCTGTAGCCTTTCCCTTCCTCATTTCCTTGATAGCTTTTTCCACCTCACTTTGTAAAATATATGGTCCTTTCTCGTCTGTATCTACTTCTCCTTCCGGTTCAACTTCTAAGGTTTCTGGCGTTGAAAACTTGCTAGCTTTGCGTTTCTATCTTGCTAGTTATGCTTTGCTAGCTTACTAGCTTTGCGTTGCTAGCTTGCTAGATTTGCATTGCTAGCTTGGTAGCTTTGCGTTTCTAGCTTGCTAGCTTTGCGTGGCTAGCTTGGTAGCTTTGCGTTTCTAGTTTGCTAGCTTTGCGTGGTTAGCTTGTTAGCTTTGCTTTGCTAGTTTGGTAGATTTGCGTTGCTAGATTGTTTACTTGGCGTTGCTAGCTTGCTATCTTGCGTAGCTAGCTTGCTAGCTTTACGTTGCTAGCTTGCCAGTTTGCTTTGTAAGTTGCCAGCCTTTCGTTTCTAGCTTTCTAGATTTGCGTGGTTAGCTTGCTTGCTTTGCGTTTCTAACTTTCTAGCTTTCCTTCGCTAACTTGCTAGTTTTGCGTTGCTTGCTTCCTTGATATGCTTTTCATGCTAGTTAGGATTTCGATGCTAGCTTGCTAGCTTTGCTTCTCTAGCTTGGTAGCATTCCGTTGCTAGCTTGGTAGCTTTGCGATTTGAGCTTCCTAGCTTTGCGTTGCTAGCTTGCTAAATGGTTTGATTTCCTTTGATAGCTTGTTAGCTTTGCGTTCCTATCTTATTAGCTTTGCGTTCCTAGCTTGCTAGCTTTGCGTTACAAGCTTGCTAGCTTTGCGTTGCTAACTTCCTAGCTTTGCGTTTCTAGCTTGCCAGCTTTGCGTTGCTGGCTTGTTAGCTTGCTAGCTTTGCGTTGCTAGCCTTCTAGTTTTGCGTTGCTAGCTTTCTAGATTTGCGTTCTAGCTTGCTAGTTTTGCGTTCACCTTCCTAGCTTTGCGTTTCTTGCTGCTAGCTTACGTTTCTAGCTTGCTGTCTCTGCTTTGCAAACTTGCTAGCTTTGCGTTGTTATCTTGCTAGCTTTGCGTTGCTATCTTGCTAGCTTTGCGTTACTAGCTACGTTGATTTGCGTTACTAGCTTGCTAGCTTTGCCTTGCTAGCTTGCTACCTTTTCTTTATTTGCTTCCTTGCTTTGAGTTTCTTGCTTGCAAGCTTTGCGTTTCTAGTTTGCTATCTTTGCGTTGCTAGCTTTCTAGTTTGCTAGATATGCGTTTCTAGCTTGCTAGCTTTGAGTTGCTAGCTTGCCAGCTTTGCGTTGCTAGCTTACCAACTTTGGGTTGCTAGCTAATAATTTTTGTGTTTTTAGCTTTCCAGGTTTGCGTTGCTAGCTTTCCAGCTTTGCGTTTCTTGCGTCCCAGCTTTGCGTTGCTAGCTTGCCAGCTTTGTGTTGCTATCTTGCTAGTTTTCTGTTGCTAACTTGGAGTTGTTATCTTGCAAGGTTTGCGTTGCTAGCTTGCTTGATGTGCGATACTTGCTTGCTAGCATTCGCTGCAAGATTCCTTGCTTGATAGATATGCGTTGCTAGTTTGCTAGCTTGGCGTTGCTAACTTGCTAGCTTTGCGTTGCTATCTTACTAGCTATGCGTTGCTAGCTTAGCTAGCTTTCCTTTACTAGCTTTCAAGCATTGCGTTTCTGAATTCCTAACTTTGCGTTGCTAGATTGCTAGCTTTGCGTTGATAGCTTGTTAGCTTGCTAGCTTGCTAGCTTTGCGTTGCTAGCTTAATAGTTTGAGTTCTAGCTTGCTAGGTTTGCGTTCTGGCTTGCTAGTTTTGCAATGAATTTTGCAATCTTTGCGTTGCTAATTTGCTAGCTTTGCGTTGCTAGCTCTTTAGCTTTGCGTTGCTAGCTTGGTAGCTTTGCGTTTCTAGCTTGCTATCTTTGCGTTTCTAGCTTGCTAACTTTGCTTTGCTAGCTTGCTAGCTTTGCGTTGCTAGCTTGATAGCTTTGCGTTAGTAGCTTGATAGCTTTGCGTTGCTAGCTTGTTAGTTTGCGTTGTTTGCTTGCCAGGTTTGCGTTCCTTGATGCTAGATTTGCGTGGCTAGCTTGCTAGTTTTCGTTGCTAACTTGCTAGCTTTCCGTTGCTAGCTTGATGGATTTGAGTTACTAGCTTGCTAGTTTTGCGTTTCTTGCTTGCTAGATTTCGTTGCTAGCTTCCTAGATATGCGTTTCAAGCTTCATATCTTTGCTTTGAAAGCTTACCAGCTTTGCGTTGCTAGCTTGCCAGTTGGCGTTGCCAGCCTACCAGCTTTGCGTTACTAGCTTGCCAGCTTTGCGATGTTAGCTTTGCCCGCATTGTGTTTTTATCTTTCTAGATTTGCGTGACTAGTTTGTTAGCTTTGCGTCACTACCTTGCTAGTTTTCCTTTGCTAGCTTGCTAACAATGTGTTGCTAGATTGCTAGCTTTTCGTTGCTTGTGTGCTTGCTTGCTTTCCGATACTTGCTTGCTAGCGTTCGTTGCTAGATTCCTAGCTTTGCGTTGCTAGATTGCTAGCTTGTGTTAGAAGGTAGCTAGCTTGGCGTTGTTAGCTTGCTAGATTTGCATTGCTATGTTGCCACTTTGACTTGTTAGATTGCAAGCTCTGCGTTCTAGCTTGTTAGATTTTCGAGGTNAGCGTTCGTTGCTAGATTCCTAGCTTTGCGTTGCTAGATTGCTAGCCTGTGTTAGAAGGTAGCTAGCTTGGCGCTGTTAGCTTGCTAGATTTGCATTGCTAGGTTGCCACTTTGCTTTGTTAGATTGCAAGCTCTGCGTTGCTAGCTTGTTAGATTTTCGAGGTTAGTTTGCTAACTTTTCGTTGCTACCTTGCTAGCTTTCCGTTTCTAGCTTTCTAGCTTTGCGTTGCTAGCTTGCTAGCTTTGGTTTGCTTGCTCCCTTGCTTGCGTCCCTTGCTTGCTAGCTTTGCGTTGCTAGCTTGCTACCTTTGCTTTGCTAGCTTCCTAGCTATTCGTTCCTAGGTTGGTAACTTTGCGTTGCAAGCTTGATAGCTTTGAGTTGCCAGCTTGCTAGGTTTGCGTTGCTACCATGCTAGCTTTGCGTTGTTAGCTTGCTAGTATTGCGTTGCTACTTATCTTGCTAGCTTTGAGTTTCTACCTTGCTAGATTGCTAGATATGCGTTGCTTGCTTGATAGCATTGCGTTGTTATCTTGCTAGATTTGCGATGCTAGCTTGCTAGCTTTGCGTTTCTAGCTTGCTAGCTGTGCGTTCTTGCTTGCTAGGTTTGCATTCTGGCTTGCTAGTTTGCAATGCTAGCTTGCTAACTTTGCGTTGCTAGCTTGCTAGCTTTGCGTTGCTAGCTTGCTAGATTTGCGTTGCTAGCTTGTTAGCTTTGCGTTGCTAGCTTTTAAGCTTTGCGATGCTAGCTTGTTAGCTTTTCGTTGCTAACTTGTTAGCTTTGCGTTTGCTAGCTTGCTATATTTGAGTTGCTAGCTTACTAGCTTTGCGTTGCTAGTTTAATAGCTTTATGTTGCTAGCTTGCCAAATTTACGATTTTGCTTGAGAGCTTTGCGTTGTTTGCTTGCTAGATTTGCGTGGCTAGCTTGCTAGATTTGCTTTTCTATCTTGCTAGCATTCGGTTGCTAGCTTGCTAGTTTGAGTTGCTAGTTTTCTAGCTTTGGGTTGCTTGCTTGCTTTGCGTTTCTAGCTTGCTAGTTTCGGTGCAAACTTCCTATCTTTTGTTTCAAAATTTCTAATATTACGTTGCTAGCATGCTAGCTTTTAGTTGCTAGCTTGCTAGCTTGCTAAATATGCGTTGCTAACTTGCTATCTTTGAATTGATAGCTTGCCAGCTTTGCGTTGCTACATTGCCAGCTTAGCGTTGCTAGCTAGCCAGCTTTGCGTTTCTATCTTCCCAGCTTTGCAATGCTAACTTGCTATCTTTGCGTTGGTAGCTTTCCAGCTTTGCGTTACTAGCTTGCCCGCTTTGCGTTGTTAGCTTGCTACCTTTGCTTTGCTAGCTTGGAAGCATTTCGTTTCAAGCTTGATAGCTTTGCGTTGCCAGCTTGATAGGTTAGATTTGCTACCATGCTTGTTGCCGTTTTTAGCTTGCAAGCATTGCGTTGCTACCTATCTAGCTAGCTTTGTGTTTATAGCTTGCTAGATTGCTAGATAAGCGTTGCTATGTTAATAGATTTGCGTTGATACCTTGCTTGCCTTGCGTTTCTAGCTTGCTTGCTCTGCGTAGCTAGCTTGCTATCTTGGCGTTTCTAGCTTGTTAGTTTTGCGTTGCTAGCTTGCTAGCTTTCCGTTGCTAGCTTGCCAGGTTTGCGTTGCTAGCTTGCTTGCATTTCGTTGCTATCTTGTTAGGTTTGCTTCTAGGTTGCATGCCCTGCGTTGTAGCTTGCTAGCTTGGCGTTCCTAGTTTGCTAGCTTTGCGTTTCTAGCTTGCTAGCTTTCCGATGCTGACTTCCTAGCTTTGCGTTGCTAGGTTGCTAGATTGCCTAGATTTGCTTTGGTATCTTAATAGCTTTGCGTTCCTACCTTGCTAGTTTTGCGTTGCTAGCTTCCTAACTTGCTAGCTTTGCGTTGCTAGCTTCCTAAGTTTGCGTTCTTGCTTGCTAGGATTGTGTTTTTTCTTCCTAACTTTGCAATGATAGATTGCTAGTTTTGTGTTGCTACCTTGGCAGCTTTGCGTTCCTAGTTTGCCATTTTTGCTTTACTAGCTAGCCAGCTTTACTTTGCTACCTTGCTACTTTTGCGTTCAAGCTTGCTTGGTTTGCGTTCTAGCTTGCTATCTTTGCAATGCTTGCTTGCTATCATTGCGTTATAAGCTTGCTAGCATTGCGTTGCTATCTTGCTTACTTTGCGTTGATTCCTTGCTAGCTTGGCGTTGCTAGCTTCCTAGCTATGCGTTGCAAGCTTGCTAGATTGTTAGATTTGTGTTGCTAGCTTTGTAGCTTTGCGTTGCTATCTTGTTAGCTTTGCGTTGCTAGTTTTCTAGCTTTGCGTTTCTAGCTTGCTATCTTTGCGTTGCTAGCGTGGTAACTTTGGGTTGCTAGCTTGCTAGTTTTGCGTTGCTATCTTGAGAAATTTGCGTTGTAAGCTTGCTAGCTTTGCGTTGCAAACTTGCTAGCTTTGCGTTGCTATCTTGTTAGCTTTGCGTTTCTAGCTTGGAAGCTTTGCTTTGCTAGCTTGTTAGGTTTGCGTTGCTAGCTTGCCAGCTTGGCGTTGCTAGCTTGCAATCTTGCGTTGCTAGCTTGCTAGTATTGCGTTGCTCGCTTTCTAGTTTTGCGTTGCTGGCTTGCTAGTTTGTTTGCTATCTTGCCAGGCTTGCGTTGCTAACTTTCTTGATTTGCGTGGTTAGCTTGCTTGCTTTGCGTTTCTACCTTTGCTAGATTTCCCTTTGCTATCTTGCTAGCTTTGCGTTGCTTGCTTCCTTGTTTTGCGTTTCTTACTTGCTAGGTTTGCGTTGCTATCTCGCTAGCTTTGCGTTTCTAGCTTGGTAGCTTTGCGTTGCTTGCTTGGTAGCTTTGAGTTGCCAGCTTGTTAGGTTTGCTTTGCTACTTTACTAGCTTGGCGTTGTTAGCTTGCTAGCTTTGCGTTGCTAATTATCTAGTTAGCTTTGCTTTGCTAGCTTGTTACATTGCTAGATATGCGTTGCAAGCTGATTGCTTGCTAGCTTTACTTTGCTAGCTTGCTAGCTTTGCGATTCTATCTTGCTAGCTCTTCCTTGCTAGCTTGCTAGCTTTGCGTTTCTATTTTACTAGTTTTGCGTTCTTAGCTTGCTAGCATTGCGTTTCTAGCTTGCTAGCTTTGCGTTGCTAACTTCTTAGCTTTGCGTTTCTATCTTGCTAGCTTGCTAGAAATGCGTTGCTAGCTTGCTAGGTTTGCGTTCTAAGTTGCTAGATTTGTGTTTCTTGTTGTTATCTCTCGTTGCAAGCTTGCTATCTTTCTAGCTTGCTAGCTTTGCGTTGCTAACTAGGTAGCTTAACGTTCTAGCTTCCTAGATTTGCGTTGCTAACTTGGTAGATAGTTAGATTTGAGTTGCAACTTATTAGCTTTTCGTTGCTAGCTTGCCAACTTTGAGTTGTTTGCTTGCCAGCTTTGCGTTGCTTGCTTGCTAGATTTGCGTGGCAGGCTTGCTATCTTTGCATTGCTACCTTGATAGCTTTCCGTAGCTAGCTTGCTAAATTTGAGTTGCTAACTTGCTAGCTTTGCGTTGCTTGCTTGCTTTTCGTTCCTTGCTTGCTAACTCTCGTTGCTAGCTTCCTAGATTTGCGTTGTTAGATTGCAAATTTTGCGTTGCTATCATGCTAGCTTTCTGTTGCTAGCTTGCTAGCTGGCTAGATAAGCTTTGCTTGCTTGCTAGCTTTGCGTTGCTACCTTGCCAGCTTTGCGTTGCCAGATTGCCAAATTAGCGTTGCTAGCAAGCCAGCTTTGCGTTTCTAGCTTCCCAGCTATGCAATGCTAGCTTGCTATCTTCGCGTTGCTATCTTGCTAGATTTGCGTTGCTTTCTTTCTTCCTTGCTAGCTTTGAGTACCTTACTTGCTAGATTTCGTTGCTAATTTGCTAGTTTGCGTTTCTAGCTTGATAGCTTTGCGTTGCTATCTCGCTAGCATTTCGTTGTTAGCATGCTAGATTTGCGTTGCTAGCTTGGTAGTTTTCTTTGCTAATTTGCTAGCTTTACGTTGTTAGTTTGAGAGCTTTCCGTTCCTAGGTTGCTAGCTTGTTGATTTGCGAGTCTATCTTGCTAACTTTGAGTTGCTAACATGTTAGCTTCCCGTTGCTATATTGCTAGCTTTGCGTTGTTAGCTTGTTGGCTTTGCGTTGCTAGCTTGCTAGCTTTGCGTTGCTTGCTTGCTTTGCGTTGCTAGCTTGCTTTCTTTGCGTTAATTGCTTGCAAGCTTTCGTTGCTAGCTTGCTAAATTTGCGTTGCTACCTTACTATCTTGGCGTTGCTAGCTCTCTAGGTTTGCCTTGCTAACTTGCTAGATGGTTAAATTTGCGTTGCTAGCATGCTAGATTTGCGTTTCAATCTTGCTAGCTTTGCGTTCTTAACTTGCTAGATTTGCGTTGTTATCTTGGTAGCTTTGTGTTGCTAGGTTGCTAGCTTTGTTGCTAGGTTGATACCTTTGCGTTCCTAGCTTGTAAGCTTGCTATATTTCCGTTCCTAGCTTTCTAGATTTGCGTTCCTAGCTTGCTAGATTTATGTTGCTAACTTGATAGGTTTCCGTTCCAAGCTTTCTAGCTTTCTGTTGCTAGCTTGCTAGCTGGCTATATATGCGTTGCTAGCTTGCTAGTTTTGCGTTGCTAACTTGCCAGATTTGCGTTGCTAGCTTGCCAGGTTTGCGTTGCTAGCAAACAAGCTTTGCGTTTCTAGGTTGCCAGGTTTGCATTGCTAGCTTGCTAGCTTAGCGTTTCTAGCAAGCTAGCTTGCTACTATTGCGTTGCTATCTTGCGAGCTTTGTGTTGCTAGCTTGCTAGCTTTCCGTTGCTAGATTTCTAGCTATGCGTTGCTAGCTTGCAAGCTTGCTAGCTATGCGTTGCTATCTTGTAACCTTTGCGTTGCTTGCTTGCTTTGCGTTTGTTGCTTGCTAGCTTTTCGTTGCTAGCTTGCTAGCTCTTCGTTGCTATCTTGCTAACTACGCTTTTCTCGCTTGCTAGTTTTGCGTTGCTAACTTGCTAGAATGGCGATGCTGGCTTCCTAGATTTGCGTTGCTAGCTTGCTAGATTGCTAGATATTCGTTTGCTAGCTTTCTAGTTTTGCGTTTCTATTTTACTACTTTTGCGTTCCTAGCTTGCTAGAATTGCGTTACAATCTTGCTAGTTTTCGTCTCTAACTTCCTAGTTTTGCACTTCTAGCTTGCTAGCTTTGCGTTGCTAGATTGCTAGATGGCTAACTTTACGTTGCTAGCCTTCAATTTTTGCGTTGCTAGCTTGCTATATTTGCGTTCTAGATTCCTAGCTTTATGTTCCTTGCTGCTAAATCTCTTTGCAAGATTTCTATCTTTCTAGCTTGCTAGCTTTGCTTTGTTATCTTGCTAGCTTGGCGTTGCTAGCTTCCTAGCTTTACGTTGCTAGCTTGCTAGATAATTAGATTTGGGTTGCAACTTGTATCTTTGCTTTGCTATCTTGCAAACTTTGCGTTGTTTGCTTGCCAGCTTTGCGTTGCTTGCTTACTAGATTTGCGTGGCAGACTTGCTATCTTTGTGTTGCTACCTTGCTAGCTTTCCGTTGCTAGCTTGCTAGATTTGAGTTGCTAACTTGCTAGCTTTGCGTTGCTTGCTTGCTTGCTTGCTTGCTTGCTTTGCGTTTCTTTCTTTCAACTATCGTTGCTAGCTTCCTAGCTTTGGTTGCTAGATTGCTAATTTTGCGCTCATAGCATGCTAGCTTTCTGTTGCTAGCTTGCAGGCTGGCTAGATAACCGTTGCTAGCTTGCTAGTTTTGCGTTGCTAGCTTGACACCTTTTCGTTGCTAGATTGCCAGGTTAGCGTTGCTATCAAGCCAGCTTTGCGTTTTTAGCTTCCCAGCTTTGCAATGCTAGCTTGCTATATTTTCGTTGTTAGCGTGCTAGCTTTTCGTTGCTTGCTTGCTTGCTTGCTAGCTTTGAGTTCCTTATTTGCTGGCTTTCGTTTCTAGCTTGTTAGCTTTGCGTTGCTATCTTGCTATCTTTGCGTTTCTTGCCCTCTAGCTTTGCGTTCCTTGATTGCTAGATTATTATAGTTGCGTGGCTATTTTGCTAGCTTTGCGTTGCTTGCTTGCTTTGCGCTTCTTGCTTGCTAGCTTTCGTTTCTAACTGCCTAATTTGCGTTTCTAGCTTGATAGCTTTGCGTTGCTATCTCGCTAGCATTGCGTTGTTAGCTTGCTAGTTTGCGTTGCTAGCTTGCTAGCTTTTGTTGCTAATTTGTTAGCTTTGCGTTGCTAGCTTGAGAGCTTTCCGTTGCTAAGTTGCTAACTTGTTATATTTGCGTTGCTAGCTTGCTAGTTTTGCGTTGCTAGCTTGCTAGCTTTGTGTTGCTAGGTTGCTAACTTGTAATATTTGCGTTGCTAGCTTGCTAGTTTGCGTTGCTAGCTTGCTAGCTTTGTGTTGCTAGCTTGCTAGATTTACGTTGCTTGATGCTTGGTTGCTTTGTTTCTTGCTTGCTAGCTTTCTTTGCTGATTTCCTAGATTTGTTTGCAAGCTTGGTAGCATTATTTTGCTAGCTAGATAGATTTGCTTTGCTATCTTGCTAGCTTCTCGTTGCTATCTTCCTAGCTTTGCGTTTGCTAGCTTGCTAGATTGTTAGATTTGCGTTGCAAGTTTGCCAGCTTTGCGTTGCTATCTTGCTAGCTTTTCGTTTCTAGCTTGCTTGCTTTGCGTTGCTTGCTTCCTAGTTTTGCGTTGCTTGATTCCTATCTTTGATTTGCTAGTTTGCTAGCTTTTCGTTGCTGGGTTGATAGCTTTGCGTTCCTAGCTTGTTAGCTTGCTAGATTTCCGTTGCAAGCTGGTAGTTTTGCGTTGCTAGCTTGATAGCCTTCCGTTTCTAGCTTGCTAGCTTGCTATATATGCGTTGCAACCTTGCTAACATTGCGTTGCTAGCTTGCCATAATTGCGTTGCTAGCTTGCCAGGTTTGTGTTGCTAGCTGGCTTGCTTAGCTATGCAAGCTTGCAATGTTGCTTGATTTGTGTTGCTAGCTGTGCGTTGCTACCTTCGTAGCTTTGCGTTGCTAGCTTGCTAGCTTTTCGTAGCTAGCTTGTTAGCTTTGCGTTGCTAGCTTGCAAGCTTTGCGATGCTAGCTGGCTTCCTATGATTTCCTGGCTTGCTTGCTTTGCGTTTATTGCTTGCTATCTTTCTTTGCTAGCTTGCTAACTTTGCCTTGCTAGTTTGCTAGCTTTGATTTGCTTGCTTTCTTGCTTGTTTTGAGATTCTTTTTGCTAGATTTCATTGCTCGCTTGCTAATTTTGCGTTGCTATCTTTCAAGCTTTGCGTTATCAGCTTGCTAGCTTTGCGTTGCGATCTTGCTAGCTTTGGGTTTCTAACTTCCTAGCTTTTCGTAGCTATCTTGCTAGCTTTGCGTTGATAGCTTGATAGCTTTCTAGATATGCGTTGCTAGCTTTCTAGAGTTGCGTTGCTTCTTTGCTAACTTTGATTTTCTGGCAAGCTAGATTTGAGTTTCTAGTTTGCTGGCTTGCTAGATTTGCGTTTCTAGCTTGATACTTTTGCGTTGCTATCTTGCTACTTTTGCGTTGCTAGCTTGCTAGCATTGCTTTGCAAGCTTGCTAATTTTGCTTTGCTTGCTTGCTTGCTTTGTGTTTCTTTCTTGCTAATATTCGTTGCTAGCTTTCTTGCTTTGCGTTGCTAGCTACCAAGCTTTGCGTTGCTAGCTTGCTAGCTTTGCTTTGCTAGCTTGCCCGTTTTGCCTTGATAGCTTGCCAGGTGTGTGTTGCTAGCTTGCCAGCTTTGAGTTGCTAGCTTGCTAACTTTGCGTTTCTAGCTTGCTAGCTTTTCGTTGCTAGCTTGCTACCTATGAGTTGCTAGCTTTCTAGCTTTGCGTTACATCTTTGCTAGCTCTGCGTTGCTAGCTTGCTAGCTCTGCTTTTCTAGGTGCCTATATTGACGTTGCTAGTTTGCTAGCTTTGCGTTGCTAGCTTGCTAGCTTTGCGTTGCACGGTTGCTAGATTTGCGTTGATTGCTTGGTATTTTGCTGGATTTGCGTTACAAACTTCCTGGCTTTTCGTTGATATCTATCTATCTTTTCGTTCCTATCTTGCTAGATTTGAGTTAAAATTTTGCTAGTTTCGTTGCTATCTTCCTATCTTTGCGTTGATATCTTGCTAGATTTACGTTTTTTGCTTGCTAGATTTGCGTTCTAGCTTGCTAGATTTACAATGCTAACTTGCATTTTTGTGTTTAGAATTTGCTAGAATTGCGTTGCTGTCTTGCAAGCTTTGCGTTGCTTGCTTGCTTGCTTTGCCTTTCTTGCTTGTTAGCTTTCGTTGCTAGTTTGCTAGCTTTGCTTTACTAGTTTGCTAGCTTTTCGTTGCTATCTTGATAGCTTGCCGTTGCATGCTTGCTAGCTTTGCGTTGCTAGCTTACAAGATTACCAGATTTCCTTTGCTAAATGCTAGCTTTGAATTTCTATCTTGCTAGCTTTGCGTTAATAGCTTGCTAGCTTTAAGTTGCTAGCTTGCTAGCTTCGCGTTTTTAGCTTGGTATCTTTGCGTTGCTAGCTTGATAGCTTTGCGTTGCTAGCTGGCTTGCTTTGCGTTGCTAGCTTGCTAGATTTTCATTGCTAGCTTTCTAAGTTTGCGTTGTTTGCTTGCTTGCTTGCTTTGCATTTCTTATTTGCTAGCTTTCGTTGATAGCTTGCTAGATTTGCGTTGCCAGCTTGCTTTCTATGCGTTGCTAGCTTGCTAGCTTTGGGTTGCTTGGTTGCGAGCTTTCCGTTGCTATCTTGCTAGATTTGCGTTGCTAGCTTGCCAGCTGTGCGTTGCTAGCTTTCCAGCTTTGCGTTGCAAGTTTGCCAGCATTGCGATGCTAACTTGCCAGTTTGCGTTGCTAGCTTGCCAGCTTTGCGTTGCTAGCTTGCTATATTAGAATGGCTAGCTTGCTATCTTTGCGTTTCTACCCTGCTAGTTTTCAGTTGCTTGCTTGTAAGCTTTGCGTTTCTAGCTTGCTAGCTTTGCTTTGCTAGCTGGCTAGCTTTACGTAGCATGCTTGCTTGATTTGCTTTTCTTGCTTGCTAGCTTTGCGTTGCTAGCTTGCTAGAAATGCGTTGCTAGCTTTCTAGCTTTTCGTTGTTATCTTGCTTACTTTGCGTTTCTAGCTTGCTAGCTTTGCGTTGCTAGCTTGCTATATTTGCTTTGCTACCTTGCTAGCTTGGCGTTGCTAGCTTGGTAGCTATTCGTTGCTAGCTAGCTAGCTTTGCGTTTCAATCTTGCTAGTATTCTAGATATGAGTAGCTAGCTTGATAACTTTGCGTTGCTATTTTGTTAGCTTTGTGTTGCTTTCTTGCTAGTTTTGCGTTGCTATCTTGGTAGTTTTGCGTTGCTGGATTTCCAACTTTGCGTCCTTGCTTGCTAGTTTTGCGTTACTAGCTTGTTATCCTTGCGTTGCTAGCTTGCTAGCATTGCGTTGCTAGCATTCTAGTTTTGGGTTGCTAGCGCCCTAGCTTTGCGTTGCTAGCTGCCTAGCTTTGGATGCTAGCTTGCTAGCTTTGCGATGCTATCTTGCTAGATTTTGCGTTGCTAGCTTGCTAGTTTGCTATGCTGGCATGTTAGCTTTGCTTTGCTAGCTTTCCATCTCTGGGTTGCAAGCTTGCCAGCCGTGCGATGCTAGTTTGCCAGCTGTGTTTGCTAGCTTGCCACATTGCGTTGCTATCTTGCTAGCTCTGCATTTCTAACTCGCTACATTTGCGTCGCAAACTTGCTAGTTTTGCGTTGAATGCTTGCTTTTCGTTTCTTGTTTGCTAGATTTTGCTAGCTTGTTTGCTTTGAGTTCCTAGCTTGCTAGCTTTGCTTTGCTAGCTTGCTAGCATTGCCTTGATAGCTACCTAGTTTTGCGTTGCTAACTTGCAGCTGTGCGTTGCTATCTTGCCAGCTTGCGTTGCTAGGTTGCCAGCTTTTCTTTGCTAGTTTGCTAACTTTTGGTTGCTAACTTTCCAGCTTTGCGTTCGTAGCTCGCTAGCTTTGCGTTGCTAGCTTGCTAGCTTTGCGTTGCACGTGTGCTAGATTTGCTTTGCTAGCTTCCTAGCTTTGCGGTGATATCTAACTAGTTTTGCGTTCCAAGCTGGCTAGCTTTGCGTTAAAAGCTTGCTAGCTTTGCGTTGCACGTGTGCTAGATTTGCTTTGCTAGCTTCCTAGCTTTGCGGTGATATCTAACTAGTTTTGCGTTCCAAGCTGGCTAGCTTTGCGTTAAAAGCTTGCTAGCTTTGCGTTGCACGTGTGCTAGATTTGCTTTGCTAGCTTCCTAGCTTTGCGGTGATATCTAACTAGTTTTGCGTTCCAAGCTGGCTAGCTTTGCGTTAAAAGTTTGCTAGCTTTGCGTTGCTAACTTCCTAGGTTTGCGTTGATATCTTGCTACCTTTGCGTTGTTAGCTTGGTATTTTTGCGTTGCTTCCTTGATAGCTTTGGGTTGCTAGCTTGCTAGATTTCCGTTGCTATCTTGCTAGATTTGCGTTGGTAGCTTGCCAATTGTGCGTTGCTAGCTTGCCAGCTTTGCGTTGCAAGCTTGCTAGTGTTGCGATGCCAGCTTGCCAGTTTGCGTTGCTAGCTTGCCAGCTTTGCGTTGCAAGCTTGCCAGTGTTACGATGCCAGCTTGCCTGTTTGCGTTGCTAGCTTGCCAGTTTTGCTTTGCTATCTTGCTAGATTAGCATGGCTAACTTGTTTTCTTTGCGTTTCTACCTTGCTTGCTTTCAGTTGCTAGCTTGTAAACTTTGTGTTGCTAGCTTGCTAGCTTTGCTTTGCTGGCATGCCAGTATGCTTTGTAGTTTTCCAGCTTTGTGTTGCTAGCTTGCCAGCCGTGAGTTGCTAGATTGCCAGCTGTGTTTTCTAATTTGCCACATTGCGTTGCTAGCTTGCTAGCTTTGCGTTGCTAGCTTGCTGCCTTTGCGTCGCACACTTGCTGGTTTTGCGTTGATTGTTGGTTGCTTTTTGTTTCTTGCTTGCTGGCTTTCTTTGCTAGCTTTCTTGCTTTGAGTTCCTAGCTTGCTAGCTTTGCGTTGCTAGCTAGCTAGCTTTGCGTTAATAGCTACCTAGCTCTGCGTTGCTATCTTGCAGTTGTGCGTTGCTACCTTGCCAGCTTGCGTTACTAGCTTGCTAGCTTTGCGTTGCTAGCTTGCTAGCATTCAGTTGATAACTTGCTAGCTTTTCGTTGCTATCTTGCTAACTTTGCGTTTATAGCTTGCTAGCTTTGCGTTGCTAGCTTGCTAAATTTGCTTTGCTACCTTGCTAGCTTGGCGTTGCTAGCTTGCTAGCTTTTCGTTGCTAGCTAGCTTTGCGTTTATAACTTGCTAGTATTCTAGATATGAGTAGCTAACTTGATAGCTTTGCGTTGCTATTTTGTTAGCTTTGTGTTGCTTGCTTGCTAGTTTTGCGTTGCTATCTTTGTAGTTTTGCGTTGCTGGATTTCTAACTTTGCGTCCTAGCTTGCTAGATTTGCGTTGCTAGCTTGTTATCCTTGCCTTTCTAGCTTGCTAGCATTGCGTTGCTAGCATTCTAGTTTTGGGTTGCTAGCGCCCTAGCTTTGCGTTGCTAGCTCCCTAGCTTTGGATGCTAGCTTGCTAGCTTTGCGATGCTATCTATCTAGCTTTTGCGTTGCTAGCTTGCTAGCTTTGCTTTGCTAGAATTCCATCATTGCGTTGCTGGCTTGCCAGCCGAGAGATGCTATTTTGCCAGCTGTGTTTGCTAGCTTGTGACATTGCGTTGCTATCTTGCTAGCTCTGCATTGCTAGCTTGCTACCTTTGCGTCGCAAACTTGCTAGTTTTGCTTTAATTGCTTGCTTGATTTTCATTTCTTGCTTGCTAGCTTTTTGCTAGCTTGCTTGCTTTGAGTTCCTAGCTTGCGAGCTCTGCGTTGCTAGCTTGCTAGCATTGCCTTGATTGCTACCTAGATTTGCGTTGCTAACTTGCAGCTGTGAGATGCTATCTTGCCAGATTGCGTTGCTAGGTTGCCAGCTTTTCTTTGCTAGGTTGCTAACATTGGGTTCCTAACTTGCCAGCTTTGTGTTCGTAGCTCGCTAGCTTTGCGTTGCTAGCTTGCTAGTTGGCTAGATTTGCTTTGCTAGATTCCTAGCTTTGCGTTGATATCTAACTAGTTTTGCGTTCCTAGATTGCTAGCTTTGCGTTAAAATTTGCTAGCTATGCGTTGCTAACTTCCTAGGTTTGCATTGATAACTTGCTAGCTTTTCGTTGCTAGCTTGCTAGCTTTGCGTTGCACGTGTGCTAGATTTGCTTTGCTAGCTTCCTAACTTTGCGTTGATATCTAACTTGTTTTGCGTTCCAAGCTTGCTAGCTTTGCGTTAAAAGTTTGCTAGCTTTGCGTTGCTAACTTCCTAGGTTTGCGTTGATATCTTGCTAGCTTTGCGTTTTTCATTGGGATTTTTGCGTTGTTCGCTTGATAGCTTGCTAGCTTGCTAGCTTGCTATATTTCACGTTGCTATCTTGCTAGATTTGCGTTGGTAGCTTGCCAATTGTGCGTTGCTAGCTTGCCAGCTTTGCGTTGAAAGCTTGCCAGTATTGCGATGTAAGCTTGCCAGTTTGCGTTGCTAGCTTGCCAGCTTTGCTTTGCTATCTTGCTAGATTAGCATGGCTAACTTGTTTTCTTTGCGTTTCTACCTTGCTTGCTTTCAGTTGCTAGCTTGTAAACTTTGTGTTGCTAGCTTGCTAGCTTTGCTTTGCTGGCATGCCAGTTTGCTTTGCTAGCTTTCCAGCTTTGCGTTGCCAGCTTGCCAGCCGTGAGATGCTAGCTTGCCAGCTGTGTTTGCTAGTTTGCCACATTGCGTTGCAAACTTGCTAGCTTTGCGTTGCTCGCTTGCTGCCTTTGCGTCGCACACTTGCTAGTTTTGCGTTGATTGCTTGCTTGCTTTTGTTTCTTGCTTGCTGGTTTTCTTTGCTAGCATTCTTGCTTTGAGTTCCTAGTTTGCTAGCTTTGCGTTGCTAGCTAGCTAGCTTTGCGTTGATAGCTACCTAGCTCTGCGTTGCTGTCTTGCAGTTGTGCGTTGCTATCTTGCCAGCTTGCGTTGCTAGGTTGCCAGCTTTGCTTTGCTAGCTTGCTAACTTTGGGTTGCTAGCTTTCCAGCTTAGCGTTGGTAGCTCGCTAGCTTTGCGTTACTAGCTTGCTAGCTTTGCGTTGCTAGGTTGCTAGCTTTCAGTTGATAGCTTGCTACCTTTTCTATGCTATCTAGCTTGCTTTGAGTTCTTAGCTTGCTAGCTTTGCGTTGCTTGCATGCTTGCTTTGAGTATCGTGCCTGTTAGTTTTGCGTTGCTAGCTGTCAAACTTTGCTTTGCTAGCTTGCTAGTTATGCGTTGCTAGCTTGCTGGCTTTGCGTTCCTTGCTTGCTAGCTCTGCGTTGCTATCTTGCTAGCTTGGCATTGCTTGCTTAGTAGCTTTGCGTTTCTAGGTTGCTAGGTTTGCGTTGCACGCTTGCTAGGTTTGCGTTGCTAGCTTGCTCGAAGGCTAGATTTAATTTGCTAACTTTCTAACTATGCTTTGTTTACTTACTAGATTTGCGTTAAAAGCTTGCTGGCTTTTCGTTGCTTATTTCATAGCTTTGCATTGCTAGCTTGCCAGCTTTGCGTTGCTAGCTTTCAGGTTTGCGTTGCTAGCTAACTTGCTTTGCGTTTCTAGCTTGCCAGGTTTGCGTTGATAGCTTGCTAGCTTTGCGTTATTAGCTTGTTAGCTTGCTACGTTTGCGTTTTCTAGATTTGTAGTTTTGCGTTGCTACCTTGCTAGCTTTGCGTTGCTAGCTTGCTAGCTTTGCGTTGCTAGCTTGCTAGCTTTGCGTTGCTAGCTTGCTAGCTTTGCGTTGTTCGCTTGCTAGGTTTTCGTTGCTAGCTTGCTAGATTACTAAATACGCGTTGCTAGCTTGCTAGCTTTGAGTTGCTATCTTACTAGCTTTGCGTTGTTAGCTTTCGTTGCTAGCTTGCTAATATTGTATTTCTAGCTTGCTAGCTTTGCGTTGCCAGCAGGTTTATTTTGCTTTGTTAATTTGCTAGCTTGGCGTTGCTAGCTTGTTAGCTTTTCGTTGCTAGCTAGCTAGCTTTGCGTTTCTTACTTGCTAGTATGCTAGATATGAGTAGCCAGCTTGATAGTTTTGCTTTGCTATCTTGCTAGCTTTGCGTTGCTAGCTTGCTAGATTTGCGTTGTTATCTTGGTAGGTTTGCGTTGCTAGATTTCTAATTTTGCGTTCTAGTTTGCTAGTTTTGCGTTGCTAGCTTGTTTTCCTTGCCTTGCTAGCTTGCTAGAATTGCGTTGTTTTTTCTAGCTTTTCGTTGCTATCTTCCTGTTTTTTCGTTGCTAGCTTGCACATTGCGTTACTAGTTTCCTAGACTTGCGTTGCTAGCTTGCTTGCTTTGGGTTCCTAGCTTGCTAGCATTGCGTTGCTATCTTTCTAACTTTGCTTTGCTTGCATGATTGCTCTGCGTTTCTTGCCTGCTATCTTTGCGTTGCTAGCTTGCTAATTTTAATTTGCTACCTTGATAGCTTGGCGTTGATAGCTTCCTGGCTTTTCGTTGCTTGCTTGCTATCTCTGCGTTTCTAGCTTGCTTGCTTGGCATTGCTTGCTTGGTAGCTTCGGGTTTCTAGGTTGCTAGATTTTCGTTGCGCGCTTGCTAAATTTGCGTTGCTAGCTTGCTAGATGGCTAGATTTGATTTGCAAAATGGTAGCTTCCCGTTGCTATCTTACAAGCTTTGCGATAATAGCTTGCTTGCTTTGCGTTGCTAATAGACTAGCTTTGCGTTGCTAGCTTGCCAGCTTTGCGTTGCTACCTTCCCAGGTTTGCGTTGCTAGCTAACCAGCTTTGCCTTTCTAACTTGCCAGGTTTGCGTTCCTAGCTTGATAGCTTTGCGTTGTTAGCTTGCTTGATTGCTAGATTTGCGTTGCTAGTTCTGCGTTGCTACCTTGGTAGCTTTGCGAAGCTAGCTTACTAGGTTTGCGTTTGCTAGCTTTGTAGCTTTGCGTTGCTAGCTTGCTAGAGTGGCTTTGCTAGCTTGCAAGTTTTGCGTTGCTAGCTTGGTAGCTTCGCGTTGTTCGCTTGCTTGGTTTTCGTTGTAAATTTCTAGAATACTAGATATGCGTTTGCTAGCTTGCTAACATTGCGTTGCTATGTTACTAGCTTAGCGTTGCTAGCTTGCTAGATTTGCGTTGCTAGCTTGTTGCTTTGCGTTGCTATATTCATAGATTTGCGTTGCTATCTTGCAAGATTGCGTTGCTAACCTTCTAGCTTTGCGTTCTTAGCTTGCTAGATTTTCGTTGCTATCTTGTTAGCTTTGCGTTGCTAGCTTTCTAGATTTGAGTTTCTAGCTTGCTAGCTTTCAGTTGCTAGCTTGCTAGCTTTGCTAGATTGGCGTCGCTAGCTTGCTAGTTTTGCGTTGTTTTCTTGGTAGATTTGCGTTGAAACTTTTCTAGATTTCCATTGCAAGCTTGCTAGATAAGCGTTGCTAGCTTGTTAGCTTTGTTTTGCTAGCTTACCAGTTTTTCGTTGCTAGCTTGCCAGCTTTGCTTTGCTAGCTTGCCAACTTTGCGTAGCTAGCTTGCTAGCTTTGCTTTTCTAGCTTGTCAGCTTTGCGTTTCTAGCGCGCTAGCTTTCCGTTGCTAGCCTTCTAACTTGCGACATATGCGTTGCTAATTTGGTGTTTCAAGCTTGCTAGCTATCCGTTGCAAGATTGCTAGATTTGCGTTGCTAGCTTTCTAGCTTTGCTTTGCTAGCTTGCCAGCATTGCGTTGCTAGATTTCAGCAGCTTTGCAACTAGCTAGCTTGCCGAATTTGCGTTGCTACCTTGCTAGCTTTCCGTTGCTAGCTTGCAAACTTTCCGTTGTTAGCTTCCTACATTTGCGTTTCTAAACTGCTAGCTTTCTGTTGCTTGCTTGCTAGCTCACCCTTGCTAGCTTGGTTGCTTTGCATTGCTAGCTTGCCAGGTTTGCTTTTCTAGCTTGCCAGGTTTGCGTTGCTAGCTTTCCAATTTTGCTTTGCTAGCTTACTAGCTATCCCTTGGTAGCTTGCTAGCTTGCTAGATATGAGTTGCTAGCTTGCTAACTTTTCGTTGCTAGCTTGCCAGCTTTACGTTGCTAGCTTGCCGACTTTGCGTTGCTAGCTTGCAAGCTTTTCGTTGGTAACTTGCTAGCTTGCTATATATGCGTTGCTAGCTAGATAATTTTGCGTAGCTAGCTTGCTAGCTTTGAGTTGTTAGCTTCCCAGGTATTCCGTTGCTAGCTTGCTTACTTTGCGTTTCTAGCAGGCTGTGTATCCGTTGCTGGCTTTCAAGCTTGCTAAATATGCGTTGCTATCATGCTAGCTTCGCGTTGCTAGATTGCTAGCTTTGCGTTGCTTCCTTGCTAGCTTTCAGTTGCTATATTGTTAAATTTGCTTTGCTTGCTTGCTTGATTGCTTTGCGTTTCTTAGTTGCGAATATTCTTTGCTAGCTTCCTAGCATTTCGTTGATTGCTTGCTAGCTTGTCGTTGTTAGCTTGCTCGCTTTGTGTTGCTCTCTTGCTAGCTTTACGTAGCTAGCTTGCTAGCTTTGCTTTTCTTGCTTTCTTGCTTATTTGCGTTTCTTGCTTTCTAGCATTGCGTTGCTCGCTTGCTATTTTTGCTTTGCTAGCTTGCTAGAATGCTATATTTCCTTTGCTAGCTTGCTTGTTTTGCGTTGCTATCTTACTAGCTTTGCGTTGCTAGCTTTCTAGCTTTGCGTAACTAGCTTGTTGCTTTGCGTTGCTAACTTCTTAGATTTGTATTGTTATCTTGCAAGTTTTGCGGTGCTAGCTTGCTAGGTTGCTACATTTGCTTTGCAATCTTTCTAGCTTTGCTTTGCTAGCTTGCTAGATTTGCGTTGCTAGCTAGTTAGCTTTGCGTTGCTAGCTTGCTAGATTTGAGTTTCTAGCTTGCTAGATTTGCGTTGCTAGCTTGGTAGCTTTGCGATTTTACGTTTATATATTTCCATTGCTAGCTTGAGAGATATGCGTTCCTAGCTAGTTAGTTTGCTTTGCTAGCTTGCAAGCTTTGCGTTGCTAAGTTGCCAGTTTTGCGTTGCTAGCTTGCCTGGTTTGCGTTTCTAGATTGCCAGCTTCGCTTTGCTAACTTGAATCTTTGATTTGCTAGCTTGCCAGCTTTGCGTTTCTAGCTTGCTAGCTTTCCGTTGCTATCCTTGTAGCTTGCTAGATATGAGTTGATAGCTTGCTAGCTTTGCGTTGCAAGATTGCTAGATTTCCGTTGCTAGCTTTGTAGCTTTGCTTTGCTAGCTTGCCAGGATTGCGTTGCTAGCTTTCAGCTTTGTTTTGCTTTCTTGAAACTTTGCGTTGCTCCCTTGTTAGTTTACCTTTGATATCTTGCTAATTTTCCGTTGTTAGCTTCCTAGTTTTGAGTTGCTAGATTGCTAGCTTTGTGTTGCTTTCTTGCTAGCTTTCCGTTGCTAGCTTGCTAGCTTGCTAGATATGCGATGCTAGCTTGCTAGCTTTGCGTTGGTAGCTTGCCTGCTTTGCGTTGCTAGCTTGACAGCTTTGCTTTGCTAGCTAGCCAGCTTTGCCTTTATATCTTGCAAACTTTGCTTTGCTAGCTTGACAGTTTTGGGTTGCTAGCTTTCCTGTTTTTCTTTGCTAGCTTACTAGCTATCCGTTAGTAGCTTGCTAGCTTGCTAAATATCAGTTGCGAGCTTGCTAATATTTGTTGCTAGCTTGCAGCTTTGCGTTGCTAGCTTGCCAGTTGTGCGTTCCTAGCTTGCGAGTTATTCGTTGGTAGGTTGCTAGCTTGCTATAAATGCGTTGATAGTTTGATATCTATGCGTAGGTTTACTTGCTAACTTTGCGTTGCTAGATTGCCAGCTTTGCGTTGCTAGTTTGATAGCTATCATTGCTAGCTTCCTAGCTTGCTAAATATTCTTTGCTAACTTGCTAGCTTTGCGTTGCTAGCTTGCTAGCATTGCGTTGCTACCTTGCTAATTTTCCGTTGCTAGCTGGCTAAATTTGCTTTGCTTGCATGCATGATTGCTTTGCGTTTCTTTCTTGCTAGTATTCGTTGCTAGCTTCCTAGCTTTGCCTTGATAGCTTGCTAGCTTTCCGTTGTTAGCTTGCTAACATTGCGTTGCTTGCTAGTTGGCTTTGCGTATATTGCCTGCTGATTTTCGTTGCTAGCTTGCTAATATTGCGTTGCTAGATTGCTACCAATGCGTTGCTTGCTTTCTTGCTTGTTTTGCGTTCCTTGCATGCTAGCCTTCGTTGCTAGCTTCCTAGCTATGCGTTGCTAGCTTCCTAGCAATGCGTTGATAGCTTGCTAGCTTTGTGTTGCTACCTTGTATTTTGGCGTTTCTACCTTGCTATCTTTGCGTTGCTAGCTTCCTAGAGTGCTAGATTATCGTTGATAACTAGCTAGCTTTGCGTTGCTATCTTGCTTGAATTGCGTTGCTAGCTTGCTAGCTTTGCTTTACAAGCTTGGTAGCTTTGCGTTGCTAGTCTGCTGGATTTGCGTTTCTAACTGTGTGTTGCCAGATTGGTTTCTTTGCTTTGCTAGCTTGCTAGATATGCGTGGCTAGCTTCAAAACTTTGCGTTGCTAGATTGCTAACTTTGCGATGCTAGCTTGCTAGCTTGGCGTTGATAGCTTTCTAAATTAACTTTGATAGCATGCTAGCTTTGCGTTATAAGCTTGCAGGCTTTGCGTTGCTAGCTTACCAGGTGTGCGTTTCTAGCTTGCCAGCTGTGCGTTTCTAGCTTGCTAGCTATGCGTTTCTACCTTGCTATCTTTGCGTTGTTAGCTTCCGAGATTCCTAGATTATCGTTGCTAGCTTGCTAGGTATGCGTTGCTAGCTTGCTAGATTTGCTTTGCTATCTTGCTATCTTTGCGTTGCTAGCTTGCCAGCTTTGCTTTCTAGCTTGCGAAATTTGCGTGGCTAGCTTACTAACTTTGCGTTGCTACCTTGCTAGCTTTGCGTTGCTAGCCTGCTAGCATTGCGTTTCTACCTTGGTAGCTTTGCGTTGCTAGCTTGCTAGCTTTGCGTTGCTATGTTGGTAGCTTTTCGTTGATAGCTTGCTAGCTTAGCGTTGCTAGCTTGCTAGCTTTGCTTTGTTCGCTTGCTAGCTTTGCATTGCGCGCTTGCTATCTTTGCGTTGCTTGCTTGCTAGATTTCTAAATTGGCGTTGCTAGTTTGCTAGGATTGCGTTTCTATCTTACTAACTTTGCTTTGTTAGCTTGCTAGATTTGCTTTGCTAGCTTGCTAGCTTTGCGTTTGCTAGCTTCCCAGCTTTGGGTTACTAGATTGCGAGCTATTCGTTTTTAGCTTGCTAGCTTGCTATATATGCGTTGCTATCTTTCCGTTCTAGCTAGCTAAATTTTCTTTTTAATCTTGCTTGATTGCGTTGCGTTTCTTTGCTTGCTTATATTCGTTGCAAACTTCCTAGCTTTGCTTTGATAGCTTGCTAGCTTGTCGATATTAACTTGCTAGCTTTGCTTTGCTAGCTTGCTAGCTTTGCGTTGCTCGCTTGCTAGCTTTGCTTTTCTATGCTAGTTTTGCGTTGCTTGCTTTCTTGCCTCTTTTGCGTTTCTTGCTTGCTAGCTTTCGTTGCTCACTTGCTAGGTTTGCGTTGCTAGAATGCTTTTTTGCTAGATTTTCGTTGCTAGTTTGCTAGGTTTGCTTTGCTAACTTACTAGCTTTGTGTTGTTAACTTGCTAGCTTTGCGTTGCTAGCTTGCTAGCTTTGCGTTGCTAACATCTTTACTTTGCTTTGCAATCTTGATAGATTTGCGTTGCTAATTTGCTAGCTTGCTAGATTAGCGTTACAATCTTGCGAGCTTAGCGTTGCTAGCTTAGTAGCTTTACGTTGCTAGTTTGTTGGCATTAAGTTACTAGCTTGCTAGCTTTGAGTTGCTAACTTGCTAGCTTGCTAAATTTGCGTTGCTAGCATGCTAGCTTTGCATTTCTAGCTTTGTAGCTTTGCGTTGCTAGCTTTCTAGCATTCCATTGCTAGCTTGCTATATAAGCGTAGCAAGCTTCTTAGCTTTGCTTTGCTATCTTGCCTGCTTTGCGTTGCTTGCTTGCCTGCTTTGGGTTGCTAGCTTGTCAGGTTTGCGTTGCGAGCTTGCCTGTTTGCGTTTATAGATTGCCAGCTTTGCGTTGCTAGCTTGCCTGCTTCGCTTTTGTACCTTGCCAGATTTGCGTTACTAGCTTGCTAGCTTTCCTTTGTTAGCTTGCTAGCTTGCTAGATATACGCTGCTATCTTGCTAACATGTCGTTGCAAGATTGCTAGCTTTGCGTTGCTACATTCCTAGATTTGTGTTGCTAGCTTGCCAGCTTTGCTTTGTTAGCTTGCAGCTTTGCTTTGCTAGTTTGCCAATTTTGAGTTGCTAGCTTGCTACATTTGCGTTGCTAGTCTGCTAACTTTTCGTTGCTACCATTCCTAGCTTTCTGTTGCTAGCTTGCTAGCTTTGCGTTGCTAGCTTGCTAGGTTTGCTTTGCTAGCTTGCGTGCTTTGCGTTTATTTCTTGATATTTTTTGTTGCTAGCTGGTTAATATTGCGTTGCTAGATTGTTACCATTGCGTTGCTTGCTTTCAAGCTTGTTTTGCATTCCTTGCTTGCTAGCATTCGTTGCTAGCTTGCTAGCTATGCGATTCTAGCTTGCCAACATTGCGTTGCTATCTTGCTAGCTTTGCGTTGCTACCTTGCTAGCTTGGCGTTTCTAACTTGCTATCTTTGCGTTGCTAGCTTCCTAGATTGCTAGATTATCGTTGCTAGCTAACTAGCTTTGCGTTGCTATCTTGTTTCCATTGCGTTGCTAGCTTGCTAACTTTGCGTTACAAGCTTGATAGCTTTGCGTTGCTAGTCTGCTAGCTTTGCGTTTCTAGCTGGCTATCTTTGCGTTGCCATATTGGTTACTTTGCTTTGCTTGCTTGCTAGATTTGCGTGGCTAGTGTGCTAGCTTGGCGTTGCTAGCTTGCTATCTTTGCGTTTCTATCTTCCTAGTTTTGCGTTGATAGCTTGCTAAAATAACTTTGCTAGCATGCTAGTTTGAGTTATTAGCTTGCAGGTTTTGCGTTGCTAACTTGCCAGGTGTGCGTTGCTAGCTTGCCAGATGTGCGTTTCTAGCTTGCTAGCTTTGCTTTACTAGCTTGCCAGCTTTGCTTTGCTATCTTGCTAGCTTTTCGTTATTAGATTGCTAGCTTGTTTTTTATGTGTTGCTAGCTTGCTAGCTATGCTTTGCATGATAGCTAGCTGTGCGTTGCAAGCTTGCTAGCTTTAGTTTTCTCTCTTGATATTTTTGCGTTGATAGCTTGCTAAATTAGTTTTGCTAGCATGCTAAATTTGCGTTATTAGCTTGCAGGCTTTGCGTTGCTATCTTGCCAGCTGTGCGTTGCTATCTTGCCAGGTTTTCGATGCTATCTTGCTAGCATTGCGTTGCTAGCTTGCTAGCTTTGCGTTGCTAGCTTTCTAGCTTTGCGTTGCTAGCTTGCTAGCTTTCTGTTATTAGATATCTAGCTTGCTAGTTATGCGTTGCTAGCTTGCTAGCTTTGCGTTGCTAGCTTGCTAGCTATGCGTTGCAAGATAGCTAGTTTCCGTTGCTAGCTTGCTAGTTTTAGTTTGCTATCTTGCTGGCTTTGGGTTGCTAGCGATCCAACTTTGCTTTTCTAGCTTGCTAAATTTGGGTGGCTAGCTTGCTAACTTTGCGTTTGCTACCTTGCCACTTTTGCGTTGCTAGCTATCTAGCTTTGCGTTGCTACCTTGGTAGCTTTGCGTTGTTTGCTTTCTAGCTTTGCGTTGCTAGGTTGGTAGCTTTGCGTAGATAGCTTGCTAGCTTGGCGTTTCCTGCTTGCTTGCTTTGCGTTGCTAGCTTGCTAGCTTTGCGTTGCTCACTTGTCATTTTTGCGTTGATAGCTTGCTAAATTGCTAAATTTTCGTTGCTAATAGTCTAGGTTTTCGTTTCTATCTTACTAGCTTTTCGTTGTTAGCTTGCTAGCTTTGCGTTGCAACCTTGCTAGCCTTGGTTTGTTAACTTCCTAGCTTTTCGTTCCTATCTTGCTAGCTTTGCGATGCTACCTTGCTAATTTTGCGTTTGCTAGTTTGCTAGCTATGCGTTGCTATATTGCTAGTTTTACGTTGCTACCTTGTTAGCTTTGCGTTGCTAGCTTTATAGTTTTCCATGGCTAGCTTGCTAGATATGCGTTGCTATCTTGTTAGATTTGCGTTGCTAGCTTGCCAGCTTTGCGTTGCCATCTTGCCAGCATTGCGTTGATAGCTTGCCTGCTTTGCGTTTCTAGATTGCCAGCTTTGCGTTTCTAGCTTATCAGATTTACTTTTTTTGCTTGCCAGCATTGCGATATTAGCTTGCTAGCTTTCCTTTGCTAGCATGCAAGCTTGCTAGTTTGGCGTTGCTAGCTTGATAGCATTGCGTTGCTAGAATGCTAGATTTGCGTTGCTAGCTTGCCAACTTTGCGTTGCTAGCGCTCTAGCTTTGCGTTGCTAGCTGACTTGCTTTGCGTTGCGGGCTTGTTTGCTTTGCTTTTATTGCTTGCTAACGTTGTTTGCTACCTTGCTAACTTTGCGTGGCTTGCTTTCCAGCTTCGCTTTTTTAGATTGCCAGATTTGCGTTGCTAGCTTGATAGCTTTCCGTTGTTAGCTTGCTAGCTTGCTAGATATACGCTGCTATCTTGCTAACTTAGCGTTGCTAGATTGCTAGTTTTGCGTTGCTACATTCCTAGCTTTGTGTTGCTAGCTTGCCAGCTTTGCGTTGCTACCTTATTTAGCTATGCGTTGCTAATTTGGTAGCTTTGCGTAGATAGCTTGCTAGCTTGGCGTTGCTTGCTTGCTAGCTTTGCGTTGCTAGCTTTCTAGCTTTGCGTTGCTCACTTGTTATTTTTGCGTTGCTAGCTTGCAAAATTGCTAAATTTGCTTTGTTAATTGTCTAGGTTTGCGTTTCTATCTTACTAGCTTTGCGTTGTAAGCTTGCTAGCTTTGCGTTGCAACCTTGCTAGCCTTGGTTTGTTAACTTCCTAACATTGCGTTGCTATCTTGCTAGCTTTGGAATGCTAGCTTGCTACCTTTGCGTTTGCTAGCTTGCTAGCTATGCGTTGCTAGATTGCTAACTTTGCGTTGCTAGCTGGTTAGCTTTTCTTTGCTAGCGTTCTAGCTTTCCATGGCTAGCTTCCTAGATATGCGTTGCTAGCTTGTTAGATTTGCGTTGCTAGCTTGCCAGCTTTGCGTTGCTATCTTGCCATGTTTGCGTTGCTAGCTTGCCTGCTTTGAGTTTCTAGATTGCCAGCTTTGGGTTGCTAGCTTGTCAGCTTTATTTTTTAGCTTCCTAGCTTTCCTTTGCTAGCTTGTTAGCTTGCTAACTTGGAGTTGCTTAGATTTGCGTTGCTAGCTTGCCAGCGTTGCTCTGCTAGCTTGCAGCTCTGAGTTTCAAGCTTGCCAACTTTGCGTTGCTAGCGCTCTATCTTTGCGTTGCTAGCTGGCTTGCTTTGCGTTGCTGGCTTGCTTGCGTTGCTTTTATTGCTTGCTAGCTTTGTTTGCTAGCTTCCTAACTTTGTGTTTCTAGATTGCTAGCTTTGCGTTCCTTGCTTTCTTGCTTCTTTGCGATTCTTGCTTGCTAGCTTTCGTTGTTCGCTTGCTAGATTTGCGTTGCTAATTTGCTTGATTGCTAGTTTTGCGTTGATATCTTGTTCGTTTGCCTTTCTATCTTACTAGTTTAGCGTTATGATCTTGCTAGCTTTGCGTTGCTAGCTTGCTAGTTTTGCGTTTCTAACTTCCTAGATTTGGTTGTTATCTTGCTAGCTTTGAGTTGCTAGCTTGCTAGCTTTCTAAATTTGCCTTGCTAGCTTGCCAGCTTTGCTTTCTAGCTTCCCAGGTTTCCGTTGCTAGCTTGCTAGCTTTTTCGTTGCTAGCTTGCCATATTGCGTTGCTAGCGCTCTAGATTTGCGTTGCTAGGTGGCTTGCTTTGCGTTGCTAAGTGGCTTGCTTTGCGTTGCTTGCTTGCTTGCTTTGCGTTTATTGCTTGCTAGATTTTTGCTAGCTTGCTAACTTTGTTTTGCTATATTGCTAGCTTTGCGGTTATTGCTTTCTTGCTTGTTTCGCGACTCTTGTTTGCTAGATTTCGTTGCTCGCTTGCTATTTTGCGTTGCTAATTTGTTACATTGCTAGACTTGCGTTGCTAGCTTGCTAGGTTGGCTTTGCTATCTTACTAGCTCTGCGTTATTAGTTTGCTATCTTTGCGTTGCTAGCTTGCAAGATTTGCGTTCCTAACTTCCTAGCTTTTCGTTGCTATCTTGCTATCTTTGCGTTATTATCTTGCTATCTTTCTAGATTTGCCTTGCTAGTTTGCCAGGTTTGCTTTTCTAGCTTGCCAGCTTCCCGTTGATAGCTTGCTAGCTTGTCAGATATGCGTCGCTAGCTTGCTAGATAGCTAGATATGAGTTGAACACTTGATAGTTTTGCGTTGCTATCTTGCTACATTTGCGTTTCTAGCTTGCTAGCTTTGCGTTGAGAGCTTGCTAGCTTTGCGTTGCTAGCTTGCTAGGTTTGCGTTGCTATATTGGTAGCTTTGCTTTGCAGGCTTGCTAATTTTGCGTTGCTTGCTTGTTTGCTTTATGTTTCTTGCTTGCTAACATTCTCTGCTAGATTTCTTGCTTTGCGTTGCTAGCTAACTAGCTTTGCGTTGCAAGCTTGCTGGCTTTACTGTGCTAGCTTGCCCGTTTTGCGTTGATAGCTTGCCAGATGTGCGTTGCTAGCATGTCAGCTTTGCGTTGCTAGCTTGCCATCTTTGATTTGCTAGCTTGTTAACTTTGCGTTTCTAGCTTCTTAACTTTGAGATGCTTGTTTCCTAGCTTTGTGTTGATAGTTTGCTAAATTTGCGTTGCTTGCATGCTTGCATTGCATTTCTTGCTTACTAGTTTTGCGTTGCTAGCTTGCTAGCTTTGCGTTGCTTGCTTGCTTGCTAGCTCTGCGTTGCTGGCTTGCTAGCTCTGATTTCCTAGCTTGCTAGATTGGCGTTGCTAGCTTGATAGCTTTGCGTTGATAGGTTGCTTGTTTTGCGTTGCTAGCTTGCTAGCTTTGCGTTTCTTTCTTGCTAGATGGCTAGATTTGCGTTGCTAGCTTGCTAGCTTTGCTTTCTATTTAACTAGCTTTGCATTCCTAGCTTGCTAGCTTTGCGTTTCTGACTTCCTAGCTCTGCGTTGCTAGCTTGCTAGCTTTGCGTTACTAGCTTGCTAATTTTGCGTTGGTCTTTTTCTAGATTTCTAGATTTGCGTTCCTAGCTTGCTAACTTTGTGTTCTAGCTTGCTAGCTTTGAGTTTTAGCTTGTTAGCATTGCAATGCTATTTTCTATTTTTGCGTTGCAAGCTTGCTAGCTTTGAGTTGCTAGCTTGCTAGCTTTAAGTTGCTTGCTTGCTTGGTTTCTTTGCCTTCCTTGCCTGCTAGCTTTCGTTGCTAGCTTGCTAGGTTTCCTTTTCTAGCTTGCTAGTATTGCGTTGCTACCTTGCTAGCTTTGCGTCGCTAACTTGCTAGCTGGCTTTGCTAGCTTACTAGCTTTGCGTTGCTAGCTTGCTACTTTTTTTGATTTGCGTTGCTAGCTTGCCAGTTTTGCTTTGCAATTTGCTAGCTTTGCGTTGTTAGCTTGCTAGCTTTGCGATGATAGCTTGCTAGCTTTGCGTTGCTAGCTTGGTAACTTTGCGTTTCTTGCTTGGTATCTTCGCGTTGCTAGCTTGTTAGCTTTGCGGTGCTAGCTTGCTTGCTTTGCGTTGCTAGCTTGATAGTTTTTCGTTGGTAGCTTAGTAGTTTGCCTTGTTTGCTTGCTCGCTTTTTTGCCTTTCTTGTTTGATATTTTTCGTTGATAGCTTGCTAGCTTTGCATTGCTAGCATGCTATCTTTGAGTAGCTAGCTTGCTAGACTTGAGTTGCTAGCTTGCTAGAATTCCATTGCTATCTTGCTAGATATGCGTTGCTAGCTTTCCAGCTGTGCGTTGCTAGCTTGCCAGCTTTTAGTTGCTAGCTTGCCAGCATTGCTTTGCTAGCTTGCCAGATTCGTTGCTAGCTTGCCAGCTTTGCGATGCTAGCTTGCTTGTTTTGCATGGATAGCTTGCTAGCTTTGCGTTGCTAGCTTGCTAACTTTGCGTTTCTAGCTTTCTAGCTATACGATTTTAGGTTGCTAGCTTTACGTAGCTTGCTTGCTTTATTTGCTTTTGTTGCATGCAAGCTTGCTAGCTTTGCGTTGCTAGCTTGCTAGATTTTCGTTGCTATCTTTGTAGCCTTGCGTTGCTAGTTTGCTAGGTTTGCGTTGCCAGCTTGCTAATTTACTTTGCTAGCTTACAAGCTTGTCCTTGCTTGCTTGCTAGCTATTCGTTGCTAGCTAGCTAGCTTTGCGTTGCTAGCTTGCTAGTTTGCTAGATATGAGTAGCTAGCTTGAGAGTTTTCGTTTCAATCTGGCTAGCTTTGCGTTTCTTGCTTGCTAGCTTTGCGTTGCTATTTTGCTAGCTTTCCGTTGCTAGCTTGTTTGCTTTGCGTTGGTAGCATGCTAGTTTTGCTTTGCCAGCTTTCCAGCTTTGCGTTGCTAGCTTGATAACAGTGCGATGCTAGCTTGCCTGCTGTGCTTTGCTATCTTGCAATATTTGCGTTGCTAGCTTGCTAGATTTGCATTGCTAGCTTGCTAATATTGTGTTGCAAACTTTCTAGTTCTGCGTTTATTGTTTGCTTGCTTTCCGTTTCTTGCTTGCTAGCTTTCGTTGCTAGATTGCTTTCTTTGAGTTCCTAGCTTGCTATTTTTGCCTTGCTTGCTTTCTTGATTGTTTTGCGTTTCTTGCTTCCTAGCTTTCGTTGCTCGCTTTCTAAGTTTGCGTTGCTGTCATACTAGCTTTGCGTTGTTAGCTTGCTAGCTTTGCGTTGCTAGCTTGGTAGCATTCCGTTGCTTACTTCCTAGTTTTGCGTAGCTATCTTGCTAGCTTTGCGTTGCTAGCTTGCAAGCTTGCTTGGTTTGCCTTGCTAGCATGCTAGCTTTGCGTTCTAACTTCCTAGCTTTTCGTTGCTATCTTGTTAGCTTTCTAGATTTGCCTTGCTAGCTTGCCAGCTTTGCTTTTCTAGCTTCCCAACTTTCCGTTGCTTGCTTGCTATCTTGATAGATAGCGTGATAAATTGCTAGATATGAGTAGCAAACTTGATTGCTTTGCGTTGCTATCTTGCTACATTTGTGTTGCTAGCTTGCTAGCTTTGATTTGAAAGCTTGCTAGCTTTGCGTTGCTAGCTTGCTAGGTTTGCTTGCCCAGGTTTGCGTTTCTAGCTTGCCAGCTGTACGTTGCTATCTTGCTACATTTGCTTTGCAAACTTGCTAGCTTTGCGTTGCTAGCTTGCTAGCTTGGTGTTGCAAGATTGCTAAATTTCCGTTGATAGCTTGCCAGCTGTGAGTTGCTATCTTATCAGCTTTGCGTTGCAAGCTTGCCATCTTTGAGTTGCTAGCTTGCTAAATTTGCGTTGCTAGCTTGCTAGCTTTGCGTTGGAATCTTGCTAGCTTTGCGTTGCTAGCCTGCTAGCATTGCGTTTCTACCTTGGTAGCTTTGCGTTGCTAGCTTGCTAGCTTTGCGTTGCTATGTTGGTAGCTTTTCGTTGATAGCTTGCTAGCTTAGCGTTGCTAGCTTGCTAGCTTTGCTTTGTTCGCTTGCTAGCTTTGCATTGCGCGCTTGCTATCTTTGCGTTGCTTGCTTGCTAGATTTCTAAATTGGCTTTGCTAGTTTGCTAGGATTGCGTTTCTATCTTACTAACTTTGCTTTGCTAGCTTGCTAAATTTGCGTTGCTAGCTTGCTAGCTTTGCGTTGCTATGTTGGTAGCTTTTCGTTGATAGCTTGCTAGCTTAGCGTTGCTAGCTTGCTAGCTTTGCTTTGTTCGCTTGCTAGCTTTGCATTGCGCGCTTGCTATCTTTGCGTTGCTTGCTTGCTAGATTTCTAAATTGGCGTTGCTAGTTTGCTAGGATTGCGTTTCTATCTTACTAACTTTGCTTTGTTAGCTTGCTAGATTTGCTTTGCTAGCTTGCTAGCTTTGCGTTTGCTAGCTTCCCAGCTTTGGGTTACTAGATTGCGAGCTATTCGTTTTTAGCTTGCTAGCTTGCTATATATGCGTTGCTATCTTTCCGTTCTAGCTAGCTAAATTTTCTTTTTAATCTTGCTTGATTGCGTTGCGTTTCTTTGCTTGCTTATATTCGTTGCAAACTTCCTAGCTTTGCTTTGATAGCTTGCTAGCTTGTCGATATTAACTTGTTAGCTTTGCTTTGCTAGCTTGCTAGCTTTGCGTTGCTCGCTTGCTAGCTTTGCTTTTCTATGCTAGTTTTGCGTTGCTTGCTTTCTTGCCTCTTTTGCGTTTCTTGCTTGCTAGCTTTCGTTGCTCACTTGCTAGGTTTGCGTTGCTAGAATGCTTTTTTGCTAGATTTTCGTTGCTAGTTTGCTAGGTTTGCTTTGCTAACTTACTAGCTTTGTGTTGTTAACTTGCTAGCTTTGCGTTGCTAGCTTGCTAGCTTTGCGTTGCTAACATCTTTACTTTGCTTTGCAATCTTGATAGATTTGCGTTGCTAATTTGCTAGCTTGCTAGATTAGCGTTACAATCTTGCGAGCTTAGCGTTGCTAGCTTAGTAGCTTTACGTTGCTAGTTTGTTGGCATTAAGTTACTAGCTTGCTAGCTTTGAGTTGCTAACTTGCTAGCTTGCTAAATTTGCGTTGCTAGCATGCTAGCTTTGCATTTCTAGCTTTGTAGCTTTGCGTTGCTAGCTTTCTAGCATTCCATTGCTAGCTTGCTATATAAGCGTAGCAAGCTTCTTAGCTTTGCTTTGCTATCTTGCCTGCTTTGCGTTGCTTGCTTGCCTGCTTTGGGTTGCTAGCTTGTCAGGTTTGCGTTGCGAGCTTGCCTGTTTGCGTTTATAGATTGCCAGCTTTGCGTTGCTAGCTTGCCTGCTTCGCTTTTGTACCTTGCCAGATTTGCGTTGCTAGCTTGCTAGCTTTCCGTTGTTACGTTGCTAGCTTGCTAGATATACGCTGCTATCTTGCTAACATGTCGT